>NC_054847.1:36904408-37207438 GCF_018345385.1 Vulpes lagopus | reverse complement strand
CAGTCTTTTCCTGCAAACTTCTATTTGAAATATTTATGCCAATGCTCTAGTGGTTTCTTTAATGGGGTTTCAACATTGAAAAGTGGGAGTGAGTACTGCAGATGGTGCCTGGTTTTTGAGCTATGGTCTCTGAACAAAACCAGCTAATTCACTCTATACCCATCCTGCCTTGAGAATTCCTGCTTCTCTCATTACCAGCAATGGCAAAGCACACCTGTGGCCGGGCAATACTTGTTCCACATTCAGGGGCCACTGGGGGAAAGAGTTCCCATTAAGTCATAGCCCAGAAAAATGAAAGTTACTTACTGCTGAATCATAGTTAAGCTTCTAGCATCCTACATACGTGCCCCAGAATTAGGGGATCTCAGAATTTCAGGGCTGGAAAAAAAAAAAAAAGAAAGAAAGAAGAAAAGAAAACAGGAAGCACACAAAATCACAAAATTGCCCCTTGAGAAAGACTCAGTCAGATGGAGAGCTTGGGAACAATTTGCATTATGGAAAAAGCACGTATCCGTGGGTCTGGAATGCCTAAATTCAAGGGCAAAAGAATGGCTCAACTTTACTAAGCAAATTATCCTGCACCGGAATTCAGGCTTGTGCTTTCATAGGTCAGCTGCTACCTGGAGGCCACATGGAACATTTATATTTTAAAGAGAATATAAACGAAATTGGTAGAAACATCAGAATGCTACTCTACAGGAATGCCTGTTGTCTTATAGGAAATAACGGTGTTTTTTAGATTTCACTTACCTTAAACTTCCCAGAGGCACAGAACAAACCTGACTTAGCTCTAGAGTCTCACACATTCATTCTTTAACAAATATTATTCACTGCCTCTTACACCTTAAGCCCATTTAATCACTAGGAACATGGCAATTAACAAAAAGACAGCAATCCCCGGCCCGTGGAACTTCTATTCCAGTGGCAGAAGACAGCTAAGAAACACAATTTACCATAAATCATGTAACGTGTTAGAAGATGAGTGTACCAGGTTAAAAAATACAAGAACAGTAGAAAGGTAATTGAGGTTTTAAAAAACGTAGTTCGGGGTGCGGGGCGGGGGCAGAGGAGCAGGGCCTCCCTTCCCTGCCCCCCAACGACCTGGATGACGGTCACTCCACTGAACGCCTGCCCATCCCACCTGATAGGTAAAGAGAGAAGGGCCAGGTGTGACAGACAGAAGGGTTTGCGCTTCTAACCAGGTAGGAAGGGGGGAAAATAAAATAAATAAGACCCCAGTAGGGGAAGGGCACCGAGGAGCCGAGCTGGGGAGGAAGGGGGAGCCTGGGGACAGGAGAGCCCCACTGAAGGGGATGGGGGGAGGTGAGCCTGGGGACAGGAGGCCCCGCCCGGAGGGGATGGGGGGGGAGGGGGAGCCTGGGGACAGGAGAGCCCCACCCGGAGGGGATGGGGGGGAAGGGGGAGCCTGGGACAGAAAAGCCTCACCCGGAGGGGAGCCTGGGGACAGGAGAGCCCCACCCGGAGGGGCTGGGGGGGAGGGGAGCCTGGGGACAGGAGAGCCCCACCCAGAGGGGCATGGGGGAGGGGAGCCTGGGGACAAGAGAGCCCCACCCGGAGGGGATGGGGGGAGGGGAGCCTGGGGACAGGAGAGCCCCATCCGGAGACCCAGGGACTTTACTCCCCCCCCCCATTCCTCCCGGAAAGAAAGGGTTCAGCGGGAACTCAGGGGGGACCCAGTGAGGGGAGCAGTGGGGGCCTCCAGTTCCCGGGGTCACTGTCAGAGGAGGGGCGCCCAGGGACAGCGCACCCACACGGCAGGGGCCGGGGCATCTCCCCAGGTGCACCCACCCGAGAGTCAGCACAGCAGCCCCAACTAGAAGGTCAGGGGAAGAGCGGGTTCTGGATGGAGCAGCGCTGGAAAGCTCCAGGACTGAGGAAAAATAGTATATAGAACTAGAGGGACCTTTTTTTAAAAATTTTTTCTCATTATGACTCATTGTTCTATCAGGCTAAAAATTTACAATATTTTTCTCTTTTCCATTTAACTACAAACTTTTACCAACTCGTTTTTAATTTTTTTCCTTGTTGACTTTTATATTTATAAAATTACATGTCTTAGATATATTTTTCACTTCTGGATTCCCTTCAATGTATTCAATTTAATTTTGGTAGATATACCAGTTATGGGTTATTGTTTTTTTATTTTTTCTGTCTCATTTCATTTTACAATGGTGGAAGTTAGTATCTTTTAAAACATGACCAACATACACCCGGAACCAAGTGGACACTGGTTCATTCTGTGGATTATATTCTCTTTTCCTTCCCATTCTGTCTCCCTATTTTATCTTGTTTGGGTTTTGGAGTCAGTGTTGGGACTTTATATAAGTATTATTGGTTTATATAAATTTGGGACTGAGCATCTTCTAACATACAGAACAAAATACACTCAGAACCAAGAGGATCACTCTCTAGGACCCCTCAGGGAGACTGCCTTCTCTTGCCACTACCACTTCCTCACCACCACCATGCCCTCCCCTTTTTTCTTTTCTTTTCTCTTTTTTTAATTTCTTTTTTGTTTTTTATTTTTACTATTTCATTTTAAAATTTGTTTTTCACTTTAGTGGTCTTTTTGTTTTATTTCATTCTGTTCTTCTTATTCTTTTATCTTCTGGTCTCTGACCAAGTCTTTGGAATCATCCAGGGTGTATTTTACTTGGGTTGTGGTTGATAGTTTTGACTCAGTTCGCTCACAGCCACTCTGCACTGGACAAAATGACTAAAGGAAGAATTACCACAAAAGAGAGAATTGGAAGCAATACTCTCTGCCAGAGAGTTACAGAATATGAATTTCAATACGATGTCAGAAATTCAATTCAGAAGCACAATTATAAAGTTACCAGTGGCTCTGGAAAAAAGCATAAAGGACTCTAGAGACTTTGTTACTGCAGAATTGAGATGTCATCAAGTGGATATTAAAAATAGCTTAACTGAGATGCAATCGAAACTGGATGCTCTAACTGCTTGGGTTACTGAGGTGGAAGAGAGAGTGAGTGACATAGGAGACAAGTTGACAGAACGGAAGGAAGCTGAGGAAAAAAAGAGAAAAACAATTAAGAGCCCATGAGGAAAGGCTGAGGGAAATAAATGACAGCTTGAGAAAGAATATACGTCTAATTGGAGTTCCAGAAGAGGCTGAAGGGAGAGGATCACAAAGTATATTTCAACAAATTATAGCAGAAACTTCCCAAATCTGGGGAAGGAAACAGGCATTCAGATCCAAGAGATAGAGAGGACTGTTTCCTAGTCAATCAATAAAAACTGTTTAACACCTTGACATTTAATAGTGAAACTTGCAAACTTCAAAGATGAGAACATTTTTAAAGCAGCAAGAGACAAGAGATCCCTAACTTATATGGGGAGAAATATGAGATTAACAGTAGGCTCTCCACAGAGACCTGGCAGGCCAGAAAGGGCTGGCGGGATATATTCAGGGTCCTAAATGAGAAGAACCTGCAGCCAAGAATCCTCTATCCAGCAAGGTTCTCATTCAGAATAGAAGGAGAGATAAAGAGCTTCCAAGATAGGCAGAAACTGAAAGAATATGTGACCACCAAACCAGCTCTGCAAGAAATACTAAGGGGAACAAGTAAGAGAAGGAGGGAGTCCAAATAAACAATCTGTAGAAACAGGAGCCATATAGGTAATACTATGACACTAAGTTCATATCTTTTGATAGTTACTCTGAATGTGAATGGGCTAAATGATCCCATCAAAAGATGCAGAGTTTCACACTGGATAAAAAAGCAAGACCCATCTATCTGCTATCTACAAGAGACTCATTTTAGACTTAAGGACACCTCCAGCCTGGAAATAAAGGGGTGTAGAACCATTCACCATTCAAGTGGTCCTCAAAAGACAGCAGAGGTAGCAATCCTCATATCAAATAAATTAGTTTACCCCAAGGACTGTAGTAAGAGATGAAGAGGGACACTGTATCATACTGAAAGGGTCTATCCAACAAGAGGACCTAACAATCATGAATATTTATGCCCCTAATGTGGGAGCTGCCAACTATATCAATCAATTAATAACCAAAGTTAAGAAATACTTAGATACTATAATACACTAATAGTAGGAGACTTCAACATGGCACTTTCAGCAAATGACAGGTATTCTAAGCAGAACACCAACAAACAAACAAGGGGCTTGAATGATACACTGGACCAGATGGATCACAACCAGTATCAAGGAAATACAAATGATTTTAAAAACGTGTTATGAACAGCTATATCCCAACAAATTAGGCAATCTAGAAGAAATGGGTGCATTTCTGGAAACCCACAAATTACCAAAAGAGGAGCAGGAAGAAACAGAAAACCTGAACAGGCCAACAACCAGTGAGGAAATTGAAGCAGTCACCAAAAACCTCCCAAGACACAAAAGTCCAGGACCAGATGGCTTCCCAAGGAAATTCTATCAAACGTTTAAAGAAGAAATAATATCTATTCTGCTAAAGCTGTTTCAAAGGATAGAAAGTGAGGGAATACTTCCAAACTCATTTTATGAAGTCAGCATTACCTTGATCCCAAAACCAGACAAAGACCCCAGTAAAATGGAGAATTATAGACCAATATCCCTGATGAACACAGAGGCAAAAATTCTCACCAAGATACTAGCCAATAGGATCCAACAGTACATTAAGAAGATTATTCACCATGAATAATAATAATTCCATCTTCACCAAATGGGATTTATCCTTGGGATGCAAGGTTGGTTCAACATTCATAAAATAATCAAAGTGACAGATCACATCAACAGGAGAAAAAACAAGAACCATAGGATCCTCTGAATAGATGCAGAGAAAGCATTTGACAAAATACAGCATCCATTCCTGATCAAAACTCTTCAGAGTGCAGGGATGGAGGGAACATTCCTCAGCATCTTAAAAGCCATCTACGAAAAGCCCACAGCAAATATCATTCTCCATGGGGAAACACTGGGAGCCTTTCCCCTAAGATCAGGAACACAACAGGGATGTCCACTCTCACCACTGCTATTCAACATAGTCCTAGAAGTCCCAGCCTCAGCAATCAGGCAACAAAAAGAAATGAAAGGCATTCAAATGGGCAAAGAAGAAGTCAATGTCTCCCTCTTCACACATGACATGATACTGTCCATAGAAAACCCAAAATACTCCACTCCAAGATTGCTAGAACTCATACAGCAATTTGGTAGCATGGCTGGATACAAAATAAATGCCCAGAATTCAGTGGCATTTCTATACACTAACAGTGAGACTGAAGAAAGAGAAATTAAGGAGTCAATCCCATTTACAATTACACCCAAAAGCAGAAGATACCTAGGAATAAACCTAACCAAAAAGGGAAAGGATCTATACCCTAAAAACTACAGAGCACTTCTGAAATAAACTGAGGAAGACACAAAGAGATGGAAAAATATTACATGCTCATGGATTGGAAGAATTAATATTGTGAAAATGTCAATGCTACCCAGGGCAACTTACACATTTAATGCAATCCCTATTAAAAAACCATGGACTTTCTTCAAAGAGTTGGAACAAATAAGATTTGTGTGGAATCAGAAAAGACCCCAAATAGCCAGAGGAATATTGAAAAAGAAAACCAGAGCTGGGGGCATCACAATGCCAGATTTCAAGCTGTATTACAAAGTGGTGGTCATCAAGACAGTGTGGTACTGGCACAAAACAGACACCAGGATCAATGGAATGGAATAGAGAATCCAGAAATGGACCCTCGACTCTATGGTCAACTAATATTCAACAAAGCAGGAAAGATTATCCACTGGAAAAAGGACAGTTTCTTCAATAAATGGTGCTGGGAAAATTGGACAGCCACATGCAGAAGAATGAAACTATACCATTCTCTTATACCAGACACAAAGATAAACTCAAAATGATTGAAAGATCTAAATGTGAGACAAGAATCCATCGAAATCCTAGAGGAGAACACAGGCAACACCCTTTTTGAACTTGGCCACAGCAACTTCTTGCAAGACACATCTATGAAAGCAAGGGAAACAAAAGCAAAAATGAATTCTTGGGACTTAATCAAGATAAAATACTTCTGCACAGCAAAAGAAACAGTCAACAAAACTAAAAGACAACCTACAGAATGGGAGAAGATGTTTGCAAATGACACATCAGATAAAGGGCTAGTATCCAAGATCTATAAAGAACTTATTAAACTCAACACCCAAGAAACAACAAACCCAGTCTTTAAATGGGCAGAAGAGATGAACAGAAATTTCACAGAGGAAGACATAGACATGGCCAACAAGCACATGAGAAAATGCTCCACATCACTGGCCATCAGGGAAACACAAATCAAAACCACCATGAAATCCCACCTCACTCCAGTGAGAATGGGGAAAATTAACAAGACAGGAAACAACAAGTGTTGGAGAGGATGTGGAGAAAGGGGAACACTCTTGCACTGTTGGTGGGAATGTGAACTGGTGCAGCCACCGTGGAAAACTGTGGAGGTTCCTCAAAGAGTTAAAAATAGACCTGCCCTACGACCCAGCAATTGCACTGCTGGGATTTACCCCAAAGATACAGATGCAGTGAAACGCAGGGACCCGTGCACCCCGATGTTCACAGCAGCAATGTCCACAATAGCCAAACTGTGGAAGGAGCCTCAGTGTCCATCGACAGATGATGGATAAAGAAGATGTGGTCTATGTGTACAGTGGGATATTCCTCAGCCATTAGAAACGACGAATACCCATCATTTGCTTTGGCGTGGATGGAACTGGAGGGTGTGATGCTGAGTGAAGTTAGTCAATCGGAGAAGGACAATCATCATATGGTTTCACTCATACAAGGACTATAAGAAATAGTGAAAGGGATTATAAGGGAAAGGAGGAGAATTAAGTGGGAAAAATTAGAGATAAGAGAATCCTAGCCCTGGGAAACAAACAAAGGATAGTGGAAGGGGGGATAGGGTAACTGGGTGACAGGCAATGAGTAGGGGGCTTGATGGGTTGAGCACTGGGTGTTATACTATATGTTGGCAAATTGAATTTAAATTTTAAAAATGAAAAAAAAAAACCCAAACACCCAAACAACAGCAACAAATGGGTAGTTCAAAAAGTTCTCTCTAAAAAGGTGACATTTGAGAGTGTGGGAATGTGATTGTTGAATGGGGCATGGTCTTCCTGGCACAGGTGTACAGATGGCAAAATGCCTGAAGTGGGAGCATGCTGGATCCACTTAATGGACAGCAAGGACACTAATGTCACTGGAGTTTGGTTAGGAGAGAGAGAGGGAGAGGTCAGAGAGGCTAAAAGAATCTGGATCAGAGAGCCTAGTGGGCCACTGTAATGTCTTGAGTTTGTATTCTCAATGAGAAGCCATTGGAACGTTCTGAGCATAGGTATGTTTTAAGAGCTCACTCTGATTCTGTGAAAATAGACTGCAGGTGGACAAGAATGAAAGCAAGGAGACCAGGTAGGAGGCCGTTGCAATAATACAGATGAGAGGAGGTAATAGTTTGGAAAATGATGAGAAATTGTCAAATTTGGATATATTTTAAGGTGGACATAGGAAATTTTCCGATGCATTAAATATTGGGGACAGTTGAAGAGAAGAATCAAAGATGACTCCAAGGTTTTGGTCTTGACAATTTTACAGACTTTGTGTGTATGTGCATGTGTGTCTATGTAATTGCCAATACAGATATGGGAATGACTACAGGTAGGTCAGGTTTGTGGGAAAACCATAAAAAATTCTCTCGTATATGTTCAGTTTGAAATTAGGCATCCAATTGAAAATGTTTAAGAGCTACTTGGATGTATAAATTCAAGAAAATGAGTCCTGGAGATGTAGATTGGATGTCCAAATTTTTGCCTCCAATGTTAATTTTAAAAAGTGAATTTTTGGCTTCAACTGAGTTAGTTGAAGTATTTTAAGAGATTTTTCTCTTCTGGAAAGGAAATGTGTGCCTAGCTTCTATCAATTCATACTTTCGCTCATTAAATAATAATTAAGCCTTGTTTATGTGCCTGGCAGTGTCTTTGTACGGGCATCAATTAATGTTATAGTAGGTTGGTCTGTGCTCTCACAGGATTCCTAGGCAAGGACGGAGTGAGAGAACAACCAGATCATCGCAGTCCTTGGTGTCAAGTGCATGTCGTATGGGAGTAGGGAATAGTGGCACATCACACAGTTAATGACTCAGAGATAGCTTCTTGGAGGAAATTATTATTAAGTGAGATCTTGAGGAAATAGAAATGTATAGACACAGGAGAAAACCATTCTAGGCAGTTCAAAACAATCTATGGAAGTGCTTAGAACTGAGAGAGAACGCAGTGTATTCGTAAAATGTAAGAAGTTCAGTTTGCTTAGACATAGGGTACAATGTTGGAGTAGGGTGAGGTAAGAAGGACTTAGAATGAAGAGGGCCTTTTAAAGGAATTTGGGCTTTACCCTAAGAGTACAAATAAGAATAAAAGCAATAAAAACTTCAAAGCAACAAGTGTTTGTTTTACCCATTTGGGTAAACATTTGGTGTTCAACAATCAAAGATTTCTTTTCTCACTGAAATTGGGTTCACTGTTTTTCTCATTTTGAAAGAACTTTCCTATGAAATCAACACTGATATCATTTTATTATTATTGATGTGCATATTTATTTTTATTAAAGTATCTGTTTGTTTCACTCAATGGCTAATTTTTAGTTCAGGTTTTGATGCACAGGCAGAGATAATTCTGAGTATCTGAGAAAGTCAACCTCATTCATGTTCATATTGCTGAGAAACCAATCCTCTGTGTTTCAGATAGTTGCAAATCTTGAAAAAAAAAATAAGTAGAACCAAGAACTGAATAGTAGAACTATAGGCATTTTTCATGCGGAGTTTGAAAAATGCAATAGGGTTTAAAGATTCAAAATAGCCCAGTTTCCTACCAATTGGTGGCAATTGTTGGAATACATAGCCCAAATTGAGTGTCCAGTAACTTAATGACCATGCATGGTGCCTCGGGAAGTTTTTGCTAGAAATATGTTGAATGGAGTCACTTAGGAGGCCAATGAGTGGGACACATGAGAAGATATGACAGAGAATAAAGCCATGAATGGAGGCAAATGTAGACATTAATGCCACATATTTGTTGTAGAAAAGGAGACTAGAAGAGAGGTTGAGAGACAGCCTTTAATCTAAGGTCAATACAGTGAAATTTGCTCTCAGAAGGAACTGGTCCCAGAAGTGAGGCTGCCGAGGTGAAATTAAATGGTTCAGACTACTTTTCAAAGTAAATTTATTAGGACACTTCACTCTCAGCCATGTACATAGGCAAATGCCACCTGCAGTGACAAGCTATTAATGTCCTTCTAGATAATCCAAAGGTTTCAGATAATTTGTAGGTAGTGAAATGTAGTGAATAAAATTCTATTCTTCCTGAATTCACTGAGTATCATTATAAGGTCAAAACCAGCTATGGATGAAAAATGGCATAATCTCATTCAATTTAAGAGTGAGCTTTCTTCTCAATATGAAAGATAGATAATATCAACATATAACTTTTATGTTATAACATTAAAGTGGATAAATGATGTTACGAAGCAATTAAGCAATTCACTTATTTGATATAAACTACTTGTTCTGTCATAAGTTTCAACACCCTATCTTTATATGAATTTCTGTTGCACAGGTCAACAAGGGAATTTAAGGGGAATATAAGGAAGTAATAGGCTAAAGTGATGGATCTTTCTGTGGTTCAAGGTGATCAGAAGTTTGTAATTTCCCATGAGAATTGTGAAATTTCTAATCAAGGCCAAAGAGGCCCAAAATATCCATTTGCTTACAAAGGTCAAAATAGCTGTCTAATAAGGAAATAGCATATAAAATTTGGACCGCCTTACATTTTAAACAAAATATTGTGTCTCTGTGTGTTTTTATTCTTTGGATTCCTAAACTAGCGAAGAGGATTGGATTATGGTCAGCCCAGCCATAGGAAGGAAAAATGTCAGACCAATCTAATTTTCTTTTATGATGGAGTGACCAGCTTTGTAGGTGGAAAAAGGAATAGGTATAATATATCTTTCCTTCAGGAGGGCTTTGACTTTGTTCCCCAAGATATGTTCATAAACGAGCCAGAAAAAATATTGTTGTTTATTTATGTCAGATGTCAGATGTTTGAAGGTCCAAGAGACTACTTATCAATGATTCAGAGTCAACATACCAGAGCCCATTGAAAGTTCTCTAGGTGTAGCTAAAGTTAAAAATGTAGAACAATCTCATATCATATTTTCTTAGATTTTAAGATAATTTGCTGATGGCTTATCAAAATGATTGACCTGCAACTCAGTTGATGAAGTTGAGTAGGATGGAGGCAATTATTTTTGGAATATCAGTTTTACAAAGTTTAAAGGGGAACTTTGTTTTAGGGAGGAAAATGTAAAGGAATCTAGATTACTCTTATGAGTTGAATGGTGTTATCCAAAAAGATGAGCTGATGTCCTGAACCACAGTACCTGTGGATGTGACCTTATTTAGATACAGTCTTTGCAGATGTAGTCAGGTTAAGATCGATCATGAGAGTGGGCTCTAATCCATTAGGAGTATTGTCTTTATAAGAAGAGTAAAATGTTCTGTGAAGATAGGAAACACAAGGAAAATGCTATGTGTGGACAGAGGCAGAGATTGGAGTGAAACCAAGGATGTCAAGGATTGATGGCCACCACCAGAAGATAAGACAAGCAAGGAAGGATTCTACCAAAAGTCTCAGAGGGAGTATGGCCCTGCTAACACCTTGATTTCAGACTTCTGGGCTCCAGAATTGTGGAAAAATAATTCTCAGGTTTTAACTGACCAAGTTTGGGGCACTTTGTTATAACAATCCTAAGAAACTAATAAAATGACCTACAGCAGATGTTCTACCAAAGGAAGTTGTGAATATGAGGATATGGAGCACTGATTAGACCACAGGACTCTAGGAATTATCTAGGAACAGTTACTCACTAACTATGATGACAGGTATACAATTTCTCTCATTGGAATCCTAAACTTTATAAAGGAGAAATGCTGGGGGTAGAATGGAATTAGATCAGATTTTTTGGACTAGTATTCTGCTATATACATCATTCCCTGGGGCGGGGGGGAGGGGAAGGCACTTTTATACATTTCTGCACAACAATTTAGGGATTTCATAGACCTCTTGCAGCCCAGCATATGGTCCTCAATTTAGATCCCCTGCCTTTAAACAATGCTGCCCCTCTAAAAGCAAGCCACTTTAAGATGATGTTTTTCATTGCCTTATCATGGCAATTGGGCAATTTCAATCAGCTGTCTAGCTATCTAAAGGGAACAAACGGGGTCCTTAATGTATTTGACCTTCTGCCCTCTGTCATCCACCTTCCTACTACTTTTCCAAGTACCTGCACAAGGTCCATCTCCTTCACAAAGTTTCTCGTCTACAATCCTTCTCTGTCCTCTCCCCAACAGCCATCATTGGAGCTTCATGGCATAATACTTGATCACTTGTATATTCAGTGATTGTTTAATGTTTTCCATGCCTTTTCAAAAAGATTACAAAATAGTGCTGGTTTGAAAAGGATGAAAAAAGAAACGATAACAAAGGGAAAGTAATGATTTTAATTCCAGCCTGTGTTTCTAACAGTCACTCCTGGCAGAGGATGGTGGATCAAGTCATGTGCAGTGAGAGAGATGGAGAAAAGAAAGGAGAAGAAAGAGAAGAGGGAGCTGTATATTATAATCAGTTGTTATCTATAACCTCCAAAAAAAAAAAAAAAACCAGTAAGAGGACATGTGGTAAAATTTTATTGGGGAAATAGAAAGGTTATAAATATCAGCCTCACCATTGTTGGCTTAGCATTAACAAAATTTTTTTTTAAATAAATTTATTTTTTATTGGTGTTCAATTTGTCAACATACAGAATAACACCCAGTGCTCATCCCGTCAAGTGCCCACCTCAGTGCCCGTCGCCCAGTCACCCCCACCCCCTACCTACCTCCCCTTCCACCACCCCTAGTTCGTTTCCCAGAGTTAGGAGTCTCTCATGTTCTGTCTCCCTTTCTGAACATTTTTAAGTAGATTTCTGGATGGATGTCACACATAAGCTTTAACAACAAGCTTGATAACTATCAGTGTGGATGATGAGGGCGCAGGCTTCACTCCTGACGTCCTTCCAAACCAGCACTGCATAAGAAAAATCATTACACCTTCAAAAGTCACGAAGCCAAAACTAAAGTCTCAAAGATTGAGCGGATAATTCCATGGAGGCCTATTTAGAGCACCTTCCTCAGTTACAGTCAATTTCCTTCCACATGATGTTTATTCCGTTGTCAGATATTTATAGTCCTAATACCAAAAGTCCATTGAACATCAACCATTGATACAGTAACATAAAGCAGATTTATATATTCAGCTTGTCTAATACTCCATTGGGAAGAGAAGGCATTGCTCAACCTAATAGCCTCCCTTCTTAAGAGATATTCATTTTAAAATGTTGTCTTATAAATACAAGATGGGTTGAGACTTGTGCGCTCTAAATATTTTAAGGGATTTATGTTTGCATTAACTGTCCTTTTAATCAAACTTCAATGCATTGCTGGCACTGCAGAGGTTTTAGGGAGAAAAATAATACTTGCTGTTTCAAAGTTAAAAGTCTCCTAGTAAAAAGGAAATCCAAAAAGTTCTTAAAAGAAGATATTATGAACATATTGTCAGACTCATTATTATTTATAGAAAATATTTCTACATAAATCATAGCTGTGGATTTAAAAAAAAAAACAAACTTTTATACTTTTTTTTCCTTGAATTATATTTTATGAAAATGCTCCAGACTTGTATGTCTGTATTTTTGTGGTGTTAAAAAATGTGGAATATCTCTACATATTCAGTCTTTCTATGCACCAATTTCCTTTTTAATTTGGTGCATTTCAGTTTCTAAATATCAGCAGTGTCTTTAGGGCTGTGTCTTCAACAATTAAAATACCTGGACTGCATTGAAGTTGGCCCTCACTCCATTGACTATTTCCTTCTTCTGGTGTCATGCCTTCTTCTATTCAACTCTACTTTCCCCTCGACCTAGAAACTTGTTCTTCTGTGCTCCCAAAATAATATAAGCCTCAACCCTGAACCATTTTTTCTTTCTCTTCACCTCCAAACTTCTTGAAGGCATGACTTAACCATTTTGTCTCCACCTTCTCAGCACCCTTGCTCTCTTTAACTTATAATAGTACAATCCCACCAGTCCCCAACCACTGCCTGAAACCACTCTCCCTCAGGTCCCTAGTGACAACATGCATTAACGGGTTCTCATTAACGTTAGTTGTCTTTGTCAAATCATTGAATCATGAATAAGCAAATTTGGAAGAATGATCAACATCAAATTTGGAATTCCTTTATGTGGTGTTTTCAAAGTTTTTAGGTGGTGAAAGTTTCTTTTAAAATTTATTTTTTAGATTTAAATTTGATTTGCCAACATACAGTATAACACCCAGTGTTCATCTCATCAAGTGCACTCCTTAGTGCCTGTCACCCTGTTACCCCATCCCCCCACACTCCTCTCCTTCTGCAACCCTTTGTTCATTTCCCAAAGTTAGGGGTCTCTCATGGTTTGTCTTCATCTCTAATTTTATCCCCAGTCAGCTTCCCTCCTTTCCATTATAGTCCTCTTCACTACTATTTATATTCCACGTATGAGTGATACCGTATGATGATTGTCTTTCTCCAATTGACTTATTTCCCTCAGCATAAAACCCTCCAGTTCCATCCATGTTGAAGCAAATGGTAGATATTCGTCATTTCTGATAGTGGTGAAACTTTCTTAGACAAAATGTTATTCAGAAGCCCAATATAGGTAGGTATGGTACTCATTGAGTTGAATCAAGATGGGGACCCAGTACATAGTATTAATTAGAAATAAAATTTAGATGTCCATTAAAGACTTATAAGGGCTTGTGAAATAGGGAAAAGTTTTTTTCAGCTTTATTGGGGTATAATTGACAAAATGGTAAGATTCTTAAAGTGTACAACATGATGATTTAATAAATGTATATATACATTGTGAAGCATTTCCCAATCTAGTTAATACATCTATCACCGTGTATTTTTCTTCCCTTTTCTCCTTCCTCCTCTTCCTCCCCCACTTATTCTTTTCCTCCTTCTCCTCTTCCTCCTTCTTCTTCATCTTCTTTGGTGAGGACATTTAAGTACTAATCTCTTAGAAAATTTCAATTATAATCATGTTATATGCCTTAGATCCACGAAAATTATTCTTTTTTATAAAGAAAATTTGTGCCCTTTTACCAACTTCTCCCATTTCCTCCACCCTCCAACCCCTGACAACCACTGTTCTATTCTTTGTTTCCATGAGTTCTAATTTTTTTTTTAGATTCCACATATAAATGATAAATACAATATTTGACTTTCTTTGTGTACTTATTTCACTTAGTGTGATGCCATTTGGGTTCATCCATGGCTGTAGCAAATGACAGAATTTCCTTCCTTATAAGGTTGAATAAGATTCCATTAGATAGATAGATGATAGATAGATAGATGATAGATAGATAATCACATTTTCTTGATCCATTCATCCATTGATGGACATATAGGTTATTTCTATACCTTGGCTATTGTAAATAATGTTACAATGAACATGGGAGTGCAGATATCTCTAGGAGATACACTTTCTTTACACAGGTACCCCAAAGTGGGATTGCTGGGTCATATGGTACTTTTATTTTTTAACTTATTGATGAATTACCATGTTGTTTCACATCGTGGTGGTACCAGTTTACATTCCTACAAGGTGCACAAGGATTTCCTTTTATCCACATCCTTCCAACATTCGTTATCTCTTGTCTTTAGACAGCAGCCATCCTAACAGGTATAAAGTGATATCTCATTGTGGTTTTGATTTGTATTTTCCTGATGATTAGTGATGTTGAGCACCTTCTCATGTATATGTTGGCCATTTTTATGTCTTCTTTGGAAAAATGTCTATTCAGGTCATTGGTCCATTATTTAATTGGATCATTTGTGTTTTTGCTATCGAGTTGTATGAATTTTTTGTATATTTTAGATATGAACCTCTTATCGGATATATGGTTTGCAAATATTTGCTCTCGTTACATAAGTTACCTTTTTGTTTGTTGATAGTTTCCTTTGCTGAGAAGATGTTTAGTTTAATGTTGTCTTATCTTTTAAAACTTTTGCTTTGGGTCAAAACCAAAAAATCACTGCCAAGATTAATGTCAAGGAGCTTACTACTTATGTTTCCTTCTAGGAGCTTTACAGCTCTATGTCTTAAATTTAAGTCTTCAATCCATTCTGAGTTGATTTCTGTGTATCATGCAAGATAGGAATCCAGTTTCATTCTTTTGCATATAAAAGTCCAGTTTTCTCAAAAATATTTATTAAAGAGAAAAATTTAATAGTATCTATAATATCTACTCTCCATTCACTCTCTTCTTCTGTGATTTCAGATATTGTATGAAAGAATGTTAAGAATATTTAAAATATTCAATTGCTTTCTTGAGAAACTGGTGACATCTTGCTCTTGAGCTACTGAAAGTTTCTGAGTAGAGTTAAAAGGTTGAAAATGGTGTTGTGTTTGATTATTGAAAGGGTAAACTCCAGGCTACTTATCTGAAAATAAATATTTTCTGAGACTTGCAGAGTAAAGAAGTATAACTTGACTCTTTCTTTCTTTCTTTCTTTCTTTCTTTCTTTCTTTCTTTCTTCCTTCCTTCCTTCCTTCCTTCCTTCTTTCTTTCTTTCTTTCTTTCTTTCTTTCTTTCTTTCTTTCTTTCTTTCTTTTTCTTTCTTTCTTTCTCTTTCTTCTTTCTTTTTTTACTGCAAGAGAAAGACAGAAAATAATGATGTTCAAGCCTTCTTCAGTTGATGGCTAAAGTCTTGTGACCACAATAAAGTACAGTGGCTGAACTGAAGATTTTTATAGAATATCTTAATAACTTAGAACTGATTTTTGATGTATGTATGAAGCAGAGAAACTAGGTAAATTACAATACGAAAGCAGTAAGATTCAAATTAAATGAGCGAACACAGAATAAAACAAAACATTTCTTTAAAAAACACGTTACACTTGTTTATGCTTGTTTGTAATATTATATGTCCCTAAGTTTAATAGTTCATAAAAATAACAATGTAAACAATTAAAATTGACTTAATTCAGCATTCTCTTTAGGAATAATAAATATTTTATGCTGAGTAGTTCATGAAATTTTAAATGCAACTTAGGAAAGGTTTTGTTTCATTAAAATAAAAAAGTAAAACCAACAAACACTTCTTATTCTTAGTATCTATCATGTGGCCCAGAGAATACCTGAGTGGCTATGACAGTGATGTCAAGACAGATATCAGTGTTGGCATTAATAAAAAAGTTTGAGAACCAGGAGAACTATGTAGAAGCCAGAAAATCATTGTGTCTACATTGGAAAGCCAATTTTCTGGAATAAGTACAAGGAGGAGATCAACAAAATAAATGAGGTTTCATTGGCCCATTAGGGCAGTGTCAGAAGTAGTGTCAGTTCATTTCATACTACCTATGTAGGTGTTTTTCTCCAATTCCTCATTCAAAACCTTCAATTATCTGAAGTTCAACCTAGATCATGCAGCCCAACTGGGCTACATTATGATTTCATGGACATTTTCTTATACAAAATATATCAAAAATTGTATTTCATGAATGCATGATCTGTGTTTTCACAGATTCTGTATTTGCCTATTTTAAGCATACCTCAGAGTTATGCTTAGGGGTTCAGTTCCAGATCACCTCAATAAAGCAAATATCTCAATAAAGTGACTCAAATGAATGTTTTGGTTTTCCAGCACATATAAAATTTATTTTTACACTATACTATGGCCTATTAAGTGTCTGATAGCATTATGTCTAAAATAAAATGTACAAACCTTAATTTAAAAACTTTATTGCTAAAAAGTGCTAGTCATCATCTCAGCTTTCAGTGAGACATAATCACTGATCACAGATCACCAGAACAAGCATAATAATAATGAAATTTTGAAATATTGTGATAATTACTAAAATGTGATGCAGAGACACAAAATGAGTGAATGATAATGGAAAAATAAAACCAATACTTGCTTGATGCAGGGTTTCCACAAACCCTCAATTTGTAAAAAAATATATCTGAAAAATATAATAAGACTGAGTGCAATAAAATGAGATGTGTCTTATAGTAACTAGACTTTCTTATTTTCTGTTCTTTTGCTCTAACATTTGGGAGACTTACAGACCCAAAGACAGATTGCTCCTCCTAGAACCAGCTAATTCCTAAAAATAATAACAGCAGACTAGCCAATCTTGAGTCTGTACATCCAGTTATCTCTTTATCTAATCCTCATACACCAGATTATTATTTCTCTAGTCCTAAACCATCCAAGGGCCAGGTAGCAGGCAACTAGAGAACACCCCTATAGCCCAAAGCCTTCCAGAATTTCAAACAAGCCAATATCCTAGATTGTTCATCTTGCCTTGTTTTGTTTTTTCTTCCCATTTGGAAACCCCAGTAAAGGTTCTCGCCTAGACTTTCTCCTTACTCCTTTCTGTTTCCTGATCAACATTCTGCTTTCCCCTTTGACCCTGCATGGTATGAAGGGACCCTCTCTCTGGGACCTGTGAGTATAATCAACTTCTTTGCTATACCCAACTTTTACGTTCTTAGAACACTGAATTATCATAAAGACAAATGTATTGACATTTTACATATAAAAAGTTAACCAAAAAGCTCATTTTTTCCCTTATGATTTCAAACGAAATGAAAATATTTTTTGTAGCTTCCTAAAGGTATTATGGGTCCTTCACATAAGATCTACTATGTGGGTAAGGTAACCCTATAGCCAGGGACTGCCTGCTCTGATATACACCCATCTAAGATCCTGAAAGATTGAATTATAAATAGACAATAGCCAGTTCATATATAATCAGTAGAACCATGACCCACAACCTCACAAGGTGCCAGTCACAGCTTGTTCAGCAGTTGGCCCCAAATGGTCATGAGTTGGTCAATGACTATCAGCCTTCTATCATTTATCCTTGCTTCTAATTCAGAGCTAAACAAAGAAAGTTAAATATGCTCCCCAAATCAATCACATGAGGTGTTCCACTTCTGGTTAGCCTACTTTCAGTGACTCTATCAATGCCATGCCAGTGGCCTCAATCAGAGCACTCCAGCAAATATTATTTCTGTCCAGTATAAAGCTTTCCCACTTGCCTTGCCAGTCTTTCAGTTTCTAAAGCACAAGTGATGGTAACTATCTTGCTAGAATGGGCTCTGAATAAGAACCCTGTGTTTGTTTTAATTTGGGTGGTCTTTGCTGATTTTTACATATCCCATCTTCCTTGCAGTTTTTAGTTAGGATGCTTTCTTCTCACTAAAAGCCACCTGTCCTGTACATCTTCTAAGGAAAAGGTTAATTGTGCTTTCCAAAATGACAAGCAGATAATTTGATGAGTTAATCTATGCATATGAAGACAGAAGATTCATAAATGCCTTTGTCACTTTCTCAGATAGAAGGCTTATATTGAAACCAAAAACTCTTGAAACTCATTTTCTAAAGATTTTCTTTATCCCAAGAAAATATGAATAAAAAGCTAAATAGAGTTAAATATGAGCCAGCAGGAGCACCAGCATCACCTGGCATCACATTAGAAATGCAAGTTTCTGGGCCTCACCCCAAAGCTATTTTGAGTAATCTTGCTGCACTTTGGTTGGAGAACCATTGATCTAAACCATAGTATCTTGGACAAGTCCTTGAAATTCTCTGAACATTACTTTCTTCATATATAAAATGTAATTATGTTTTCCTTGCTTCTGATTTTATTTTTTATTTTTTAAAGATTTTATTTATTCATGAGATACCCAGAGAGAGAGAGAGGCAGAGACACAGGCAGAGGGAGAAACAGGCTCTCTGCAGGGAGCCTGATGTGGGACTCGATTCCGGGTCCCCAGGATTGCACTCTGGGCCAAAGGTGGCGCTAAACCGCTGAGCCACCCGGGCTGCCCCTTGCTTCTGATTTTAAAGGATTGTTGTGAGTTTGGGCTTTCGATCTACTCGAGAACTTAATGTTTTCAAATGCTTTCTCTGAAGAAGAGGAAGATGAACTCTGCTGTGTAATATTTGAAAATTCTTTAGGATAGGAGTTGGTTCTTCCTTTAGACAAGCACTTGGGGGAATGGTAGGAATTATGTAAGTTAAGAAAAAGGGAAATGAAATTTTAGACCAGAAAGAGATTATCACTCACTTATACTTCCTTCACAGCTTTACTTAATACTGGTTCTGGGCTACATTTGACAATTATCCTGAGCTTAGTTCCAGTAGCTACAAGTGGAAGAGTCTGTTATAGATAACACTTATTAGGTCAGCTATGTAATAGCTATGCTTCAATGAACATGTTCCTTATCCCGTTTGTGACTTAGTTTTCTTATCTGTTAAATGACAATGCCAATGAAAATATTTACCTTATGGTATAATAGTAAAAAGTAATTAAGATAATATACAAAACATATACTTTCCCAAGAAATAGTAACTGGAAATATAAGAATGAGATATAAAATCCATATTTTTTTCCTATTTCACTACCATGTTTTGAGAAATATAATTTGCCTTAAGGTCCTTCTAGAGTGTATTTTGAGAACATTCTATAATATTTGAGTTGTGCACCAATAATTGGTCCCCAGGTTTAACTGCATCATCTCTCATTTTTCTCTCTTCTTTTAGGTTGTTTTATCTTTGGTAAATGTTTCTGTTAAAAAATAGTAAGTGAAATATGAGCCCACCAAAGTCAAGCTGTTATCCTGGTTGGTGCTGATATCTATATGGGGGGGGTGATAACACTCAAGACCGAGGGCAAAAACGTGTGTCCAAAGGCACTTGTTCCTAATGTGGGAGTGACACTGGTGGCTGTCAATCCAGTCACTAGCCAAATACTGCTGTTCCAATGGCATTTTCATCAGCACTACTATTATTGTCATTGTTGATGCCTCACATTCGAAATGTCCCATAGAAATGAAAGAAGAAAAATAGCTTTCATTTTTTTCTTCACTCTTTTATTGAAATTCCCAAAAACTTTTATTAGATCTTGAAGCTTTGGGATAGTTTGAGTGACACTGATATGATACTTTTAAAAAGCATGCCATCTCATCAGTGCTGTCCACTTGCCCTTGAACCAAACTCAGTGTTTCTTATTTATTAGGAGGCTCCTTCTTCCTTCATATGAATGGTTCCCTGAAGATTCCATCCCACTGATTCTCTGAGCCCATTCAGAACTGCTTGAGTCCTAGACAAAACACAGCTTAAGCTTGTGTTGGCTCCTCTAACACATGTATTCATTGAAACAAACATGTATATGTGAAGACAGACACTTTAGAAGTATAAAGCATTATAAGTACAACATGATGATAATCCATCATTATTGCCATTTCTATAATCTTGGTGTGATGAGCAGACTTTAAGGTGGGCACCATGATGATCACTTCTTGGTATTCATGCCCTTGTATAATCCCCTCCTTTACGACTTGCTTTTAAACAATAGAATATCAAAGGTGATGGATGTCATTTCCATGATTAGTATATTACATAAAACTCTTTCTTGCTAGAAGGCAGCAATCTCCTTTCATTGACTTTGAAGAAGCAGGCTATCATGAAGTCACTGGTCACGATGGAGAAGGCTTTGTAATGAAGAACTGCAGAATCCTCTATAAACTGATATCTAGCACGAAATTAAAGCCCTCAGTTCTACAGCCTCAAGGAAATGAATTCTGCCCAAAACCTATGGGAGTTTGGAGGTATATCCTTCTCCAGGTGACTCTCTGATAAGACTGCAGCCCCAGCAGAAACGTGGATTGTAGCATAATGAGATCCTCGGGTAAATGACTCAATTAAACATGTCCAGATGTCTAAACCCTAGAAACTGTGAATTAATAAATGTGTGTTGTTTTAAGTTGTTAAGTTTGTGGTAATTTATTGTGCAGCAATAAAAACCTAATATACTAGGTTAAAGGAATAAAATCTAAAGGGATTCATTTTATTATGAGCCACCATAATACATTTTAGGTAATATGTTTACTTAATATATTTTAGGTAAAAATATGTTTACATATTTTTATATGCATCAATTATTATGGCTATGAAATAGTACAGTTTGCTTTGTTACTATTTCCATTACAGAAACAACAGTTTATGCTTAATGAAATTATGAATATATATTTTAAGGCATGAAGCTCTCATAGTAAATATTTAAGGACTTCTCATTAAATATAATTAAATGAACATATATTTTTATGTTTGCTTACTCAAGAAATTCACTTAAGTAATAATTTTAAAAAATAGGCATAAATTCAAAAGGAGCTGGAAAATGGAAAAAGTGACAATACTAGATGAAATATTCCAATAAAAATTTTGGTATTGTTGGGGTGCCTAGGTGGCTCAGTTAGTTAAGTGTCCAACTCTTGATTTTGGCTCAGATCATGATCTCAGGTTTGTGGGATTGAGCCCATCATGGAGCCCACTTGAGGTTCTCCCTCTCCATCTCCCTCTGCCTCTTCCCTTCAAAAAATTTTTGATATTGGCAATGTAAATGGATGAGTAGGAAGATAACTGACATGAAAGAGTAAAGAAAGTTCACATCTAACTGCCTATGGAAACTCAGAAAAACTTAGGAATTCAACGTAACAGTAACTTATAAAGTTGGCAATATAGGATGGGATTAAAAAATATAAAGTTCTAAGTCTCAGTAGGAGCCATTAAGTCTTTGGATATACTCATTTCACCCAGACAACCAACCCATCTATGTATGAACAGAAATAGAAGTTTGCTTTATAAAGAGAGTGCACCTTAAGGGTTCTGGGATTGGAGTAGACACGAAGCACAATAGAACAACAGCTGGACATTGATATATGGGCTTTTAGAACTCCTCACTATCCCTCAGCTTCCTCTAACTCAGCTCTCAGAACAGGGTATAGATTATGACTCTCTGGGAAAACCAGTAAGTTCAAAAGAGAAGCTCTCTGAACACAGTTTAGGGATTTAATAACAAAATATCTTAGATACTTTTTCTGAGCACTAGCCCCTCTTCCTTATTTGCATATATATAGTTTCCACTCAGATATATATATATATATATATATATATATATATATATATATGCAGGGGGAAGGGCAGATGGAGAGAGAAAGAGAGAATCTCAAGCAGACTCCACATTCAGTGAAGAGCCTGACTTGGGACTCAATCTCACTACCCTGAGGTCATGACCTGAGCCAAAATCAAGAGTCAGATGCTTAACTGAGTGAACCACTTAGGCGCCCTTCCACTCAGATTTTTAATGCATCGAACTTAAATACAGATTTATAGTTTTCCTGTTTCTAGTAATGGCGGACTACTTCTTTTGGAACAAGACTTTCACTGAGGACAACTGTGAAAGCCAGGCAAAATATTTTTAAAACTCTATTTGAATATATCAGAGACCCCTAAGATAATCACAGATTATGGGCCCCAAATCTAACCTGAGGAAGTTTTCAGCATTTTGGAGGGTCTGTTTCCTCTAGAACAGAGGTTGGTAACCTTCTTCTGTAAAAGGCTGGATAGTAAATATTTTTGGTTTTGTGGTTTATATAGTCATTGCCTCGACTTATCGACTCTGCCCTTGCAGCATAAAAACAGTCATAGACAATATTTAAACAAATGGGCATAATTATGCTTCAGTAAAATTTCATTTACAAAAGAAGATTTGACTCCTGGACCATAGTTGGCTGACCCCTGCTCTAAAAGTATTTGTGATTTATGGAAGAAGTGGCTGATAAGATAAAGATAGCTTCCAAAATACTCAGTGCTAGAACAAAATGTAGAGTTAAAGGCCCACAGAGAAGGGTTGGTAAATTTTTGAGGCTTGAGTTTGGACCCCTTTAAAGGGCTATACCTAGAAATAAGGGTAAAGTAGAAATAGTCTCGTTCTCAAGTGGACAAAGCCTAGCTTCAAACTATCTCTACCCTGACTGGATTAAGTTGACCTGTCATGGTTCCTGCCCCTAGCCTAGCTTTCTTTTCTTTTCTTTTTTTTTTTCTTAAGATTTTATTTATTTATTCATGAGAGACACACACACACAGAGAGAGAGAGAGAGAGAGAGAGAAGAGAGAGAGGCAGAGGCAGAGGAAGAAGCAGGCTCCATGCAGGGACCCTGACGTGTGACTTGATCCTGGGTCTCCAGGATCATGCCCTGGGCCAAAGGTGGTGCTAAACCACTGAGTACCCAGGCTGCCCTAGGCTAGCCTTCTTGAAGCAAACAACTTTAAGTTCTTCAAGGAGGATAATATGATCATTCATAGCCTCAAATTAATACTTTTTAAAATATATGTGAAGTTTCCTGAACTACAGAAAAAGACAAGGTTAAATTGTGCAAAAACAAGATAAACTAGTGACAATATAAATGGACCTACAGGGAATATGATAACAGAATAATAAGAAACCAATTTTAAAATATGTCCAAGAAAATAAGTACGTTGCAGAAAATGGGATACAGATTGAGAATTTTAGGTTGAGAACTAGAAGTTATAAAAAAAATTCTAGAACTGAAAAATGAAATAACTAAAATTAAGAACTCATAGAATGAATTCCACAATAGAATATACACAGCTGAATAATGAATGAAATTCAGAGAAAATTGATGGGAAGTGGATACTGTGCATATAAGATATACGACCTGGTAGGAAGGTCTAATGTATGAATAAGAAGATTCCCAGAAGAAAAGAAGGGAAAAAAAATAAAGAGGGAAATTGTTATTTGAAGAGAGAATGGGTAAAAATGTTCCAAAATAACCAAATAACATCAATCCACAAATTTCAGAATAACTACATTATCCAAATAGCTTAAAAGGAAAGAGAAAACAAAACAAGACTAAAAGTAGGAAAATGTTAGTAAAATTCCAGAAATTAATGTGGTGGAGATCTAACAGTAGCTAGAAAGAAGAAAAAAAAAAGCTTACCTTAAAAGAAATAGTGGTAAGACTAATAGCTACTTCTCAAAAGAAACAGTGTAAGTTTGAAGGCAATAGAACAGTATTTTAAAGGTACACACACACACACAAAATCACCCCCAACCTAAATGTCATATTGGGTAAATTTATTTTTCTAACAAAGTGATCACCAACCAAGACTTACAGGGAAAATCCAGCTGTTTGTTCATTTCAGTAAACAAACTTTATTGTTGGTTTTTCCTTTTTTTTTGAACAAACAACCAACCTCCTTCAGTAACCTATTATCTATGAATGCTTTCATGCTACAGAAAGAGAGTTGAGTATATGGGATATGATGACTCAAAGCCGGAAAAAAAAAGACCCCAAAATATTTGGCTCTTTACAGAAAAATGCTGATCTTTCTTCTAGAATGAAGAAGAAATGAGGCATTATTAGTTAAAACAAAAAGTAAGATAATTTTTTTTTGCCAGTAAACTAGTTTAAAAAGTTTGAAGCTTAAAAATAAAAGAAAAATGAGCAGTAGAACAAGCTAATAAGTTAGTTACAGTAAATGAATATTGATGCTATAAAGTCATTATCATCATATTTTATGGGTTTAAAAAGTGTTTAGAATAAAAATACACTACAGAAAAAGCATATGATTCAGGATAGTGTTACTTTGAATTAAATGTTCTAACTTCTTTGCATTTTTTGGTAAGTGGCAAAAATACTAATTTATATCACACTTTGTAGATCAAAATTGCATTTAGAAAAATCTAGAGTAAACACTAAAAGAATAGATTTTTTAAAATGCTACCAAGCTAGTCAAGTGAGAAAAAATGGGGAAACAAGAAAGCTAAATCCAAAGAGAGCAAGAAAAGGACCATAGTGTTATCAAGAAAATGAGAAGCAAATAATAAGATGGAAATCTTAATCACAAATGTACCTTAAACTACATTACATTATATGTGAGTAAAATAAATACCCCAATTAAAAGTTTGAGTGTTAGACAAGGTTACAAAATAAAAAGACCCAATTTTATTCTGACTCTAAGAGCCACACTTTAAATATAAGCACACAGAAAAATTAAAATTAAGTACATGAAAACAATTATACCATACAAACACTACCCAAAATAAAGTTAGTTACATTAATATCAAACAAAGAGGACTTGAGACAAAAACATTTGAAGTATAGGGGTATATTTCATAATGATAAAAGGTTTATTCCATGAAAAAAGTGTAATGCAACACTACAAAACAAAGAACTATAAAGAGAAATAGTGGGAGATTTTAAGCCACCTTACCCAGTCCATGAAAGAACAAATGGACAAAATAACTCTAAAGGATAGAGATTTGATGATGCCATTAACAAACTTATCCCAAATAACTTATAAAGAACACTACACACAGTAAAAGCGGAATATATATTCACCCTAACTACACAAAAAGTATTTACCAAAATTGACCATATTCTGGGTCTCTCTGCAAGTTTCAGAGGGCTAAAACCATACAAAGTAGTATATTCTTTTACTACAGTAGAATTAAAATGCAAATTAATAACAAAAAGATAACTATAAAAACTTCACAAGTTTGAAATTTAAGAAGTTTAGCTCTAGATAGTTCATGAGTAAATAAAAAAATAAAAATGGAAATAGAAAATATTTAGCACTTGGTTATAATAAAAATACTATGTACTGACACTTGGGGGATATAGCAAAAGTCAAGCATAGAGGGAATTTATAATATAAATGCAGATATCAAAAAAGAAAAAAAGGTGGAAATCACTGATCTAATTTTTTATTTCAATAAGTTCGAAAAATAACAACAAAACCGAAAGAAAAGAAGACAATATAAATAGAGAAGATGTTAGTGGCATAGAACATGAACCTACAATAGAGTAAACAAAGTTGAAAATTATTTCTTAGGAACAAAAACCAGCTAATAATATCCATGTGGAAGATGAGTTTGAGAAAATATTTTCAAAATGAGAACAACAACAAGATGAAGAGAATGAGAAAAAAAATAAGCCTTTTTTCCCCCTTATGATATCTACCATACAAGTTAGATTCTCAGTATTTTGAGTCTCTTATTTTGAGGGTCAAAGGTTTTTCTATTCCTGTAAAATGAAAAGCCAGGTTAGTTTTAACCTGCACATTAAACTTTGGGATTAGGGAAAGTCCTTACGAATCAACATCTCTTCACTCACCCCTATGTCTTTAGTGCCTATGGCAGAGTTTTCTGAAATTTCCAAATTAGGTATTGATTTTAAAATGCTACTGTTTTGTATTTTATGTAATGAAATTTGTGACTACTCTGTATTTTCTCAAGGAAAAAATGAAAAATCTATTTAAATTTATATATAATTGTCCAAGAGCTTCTGATGAATCATTATTCCAAGAACACTTCTAGTACTAAAGCTTAAATATTAGGAGCAAGAGTATTAAAATCATATGCAAATAACCAAGGACAACCAAGCTCCAGTTATTACATCTATAAAATGGGGATGTACTGACTCATAGCATCACTGCAAATAGTTCACACTGAAATGAGCTGATGTAATTCTACGCCAAAACAGAAAAATTTAACAGTTTATGTGACAGAGACTTATTCTGGGAACTACTCAATTTCTGCTCTACTTTTTCAAATAATGAACATAGATTCACTAACTCATGTTATTTTTATAAATCACTATTAGTCTGAATAACCCAGCTTGGAAATTATTTGCTGAAATAAGGAAATCTTAAAATCTTTTACATTTATACAGTATATTAGAATAGTTCCTCTGCTTCTGTTACTCCATTTAAACCAAATACAATGTACTTTAAAGCAAAAATTAAACATATGCAAAAAGGATCTTGAATAATAGAAAATTATTTAGATTATGATTTAAATTCTAAGTGATTCACACAGATCTCTAGAATCATTCTTTTGGCCCCTAAATGAGTACATTAATGCATCTGATATGCGAAAGTGGTATGCTAGGTGTTCTATCAGGATCCTTGTGAGGAATTTTTAAAGAGATTCTTTTTCAAAGCCCTCAAGGAAATGGGGGTTGGAGGAAAGATAGAGGCTTAACCCACAATTAGAGGAGTTTGAATTAGTTATGAAGACAAATGCCTAAATGACAGAATGATTTAACACAGAAATAGGATTTTTTAAGGAACCATCTTTACTAGAGATTTCAAATAAAGCTTTCCCAGGGGCTGGAGATTTCTATATCCTATTTCTCACTCTCTAACCCACTGTTTTGAGCCCTCCAAGTATTAGTCCAAGTCGTTTGCTAACATTCTGGATGCCATCATCATACTGTCTCCAGTCATTTTGTCTGAAGATGTGGTTCAAAACTCTGGTTTATGGTCCTGAGATGACCTCACCTGAGAGTCTTTGGAACACATTCCTGGAATTGGTTTAAGGCCAAAGTCTGACCATTACAAGGACCAGCCAATGTCTTAGGGTCCCAACCACCCAGGCAGTCCTAGGCCAAGTTGTTTGTATTGTTGTTTATGTTTATAATCGATAAAAAGGAAGCTTTTTTTTTTTTTTTTTTCAAAGGAAGGAAGACCCATTTGTTGTCCAGATTCATGTAATTTTGCCATTTTGCCATCTGGTGGATTTCCACCGTAATTACAACCATTAGACAAATTCATTAGTGGATAAGAATGTAATTTCACTATAGACTTTAAGTCTTGTGATTTTGATGAAAAGGAGGCAGACAGGGACGCCTGTGTGGCTCAGGAGTTGAGCATCTGCCTTTGGCTCAGGGCTTGATCCCAGAGTTCCAGAATCGAGTTCCAGAATCGAGTCCCACATCGGGTTCCCTGCAGGGAGCCTGCTTCTCCCTCTGTCTTGTCTCTGCCTCTCTCTGTGTGTCTCTCATGAATAAATAAATAAAATCTTAAAAAAAAAAAAAGAAAAAGAGTCAGACATATATAGATGTCTCTCTCCTATATCCACCTTTCCTATATGAGAGACTTAAGAACATCTAAGGAGAATCCTAATATTGACAGTATTTATGATCCCAAGTGTCCTACAGGAGATCTAAAAAAAGTGAAGCTGACAGAGGTTACTGTCATTGCTGTCTGACAGTGTGTGTGTATGGGTATGCAACGGATATTTTTGTATCAAGAAAATCTAATCTGTGTATTCTGAACTACTCTAGGAACAATTAAATGATGAGCATAATCAGGAATATCTTTTTATGGATCAAAAAATGAATATTTATATAAAAATGCCTACTATCTGAGCTATGACTCTAAGATATTTAGTAAGGTACAGACAGTATCTATTTCGCAGCAGGGGCTCCTGAAACATCTAAGTTATGGTTAAAAAGATGGCTTAGCTAACCTGAGACCATGCCTTAGATATCCATGGATTAAGTGATGTTTTGTTTCACCTTATTAACTGCAGTATAACATCATAGAAATAGCCTAGGCCATTTGAATTCAGTAAATTAGAAATCCCCATTATTGCCTGGTGTCTTATAATTTTAAGTTTCTGCTCATGGGGGTCTAATGATTATATAGAGTGAAAAATGCAGCTTTGAAACCTGGAATTCCTCTGGGCTTCTTCAAAATGATTCTTTCTTTTAACCTGTGAAGAATCCCTCATTAACAGGGCTATCCTTCAATATTTGAAAAGACTGATAATATACCACCTACAGCGCCTAAAATTCCACCATTTGCAATTCAAAACATTCAGTTTGTAAGGAGGGAGAGGGAGAAAAAATAGAGCTTGTGTCTTCAGTTTGTAAGGTGAAAGAGTCTTTTGGAAGCTGGAAGGGGACACATGAACATTAAGATAAACTTTGTTCTGGAACCTACAAGGCTGGTTATGATTGTGGATTGCTCTGTTGAGCATGAGTTCATGGACGGTGCTTCCCATTTATATGTTCGAGTATTGGTACATAGTTGTTGGTCCCTGGCTCACGGGTGCCAACGTGTCCGGTGGACGCCCCAGAGACTCAGACCCCAGAGAGGCAGATGCAATTAGCAAGAGGGTTTATTGAACGTTTGCACAAACGGGCTCTCCGCCTCCGAGGAGGAAGAGAGCCTCGATTAGCAATTACAGGCATCTTTTAAAGGCAAAAAAACCCGCTTAAAGGCAAAGAAACCGAGGGAGTAGCATAGCATCCAGGTTATTGATTTCTCAGAAGGTCAACATGAACCTGTTCAGGGACATTTCAGTCAGGGCGTGGGGGGGAATGGTTTTCTTATCTCGGACAAACAGAATATTTTTTGTTGCTTAAATTCCAGGAAGGCGCAGGGATGGGCTGCCTCTGGATTAGGCCTGGTCCTACTCACAGGGCGGGGTTTCTTCATAGTAGGCTAGGATCATTTTTTATGTCTGAAAAATACTTTATGCCTGAAATACATTTCTCCTTGTTGATGTTTTGTTCAAAGACATACATATTTTCATTTGTTCACAAGAATGATTTTTTATAGGAACAATCAAGGCATGCATATGCTGGATGGTGCCCAAAGCATCTGTCTTTGACATTGTCTGTTGCCTGGAGAGTCTGGAGAACCTCTTGAGCTCATGTGTTATTCCATCCTATTGACTCCAGAGATGCTGGTCTCCAGTTTTCCAGGCCAGTGGTTGTGGCTCACAGGGATGAATGCTCTAGTGACTGGATGCGTCAGGTTCTATCACATGTTTCACTAGGGAATCCATGATATTCCCTCCTTTATTTTCCAACTTTGACTTGTATTTCAAGATTATTTTTAATTTTTCTGTGCTACGGGGTCTTGTATGATTTTATTTGTTCAATGCCCCGGCCACCTTCTGAGACCAGTAAGGCATTTTTTTTGGAGAAAATACTCCCTGTGTCTTATCTTCTATCTCAGACCAATCATGGTGGATAAAATGGTGGCTGCTGTGTTTTTGCAGCCTTTGTATTAGGCCATGGTTGATGATGCAAAGGTAAGATCTGACACCATAGGACCAACCATAGCTGCCCCTTGGAGTATTTGAGCTTGGGAAGATGGAAGGGGATATAAAAATCAGTTCCTTTCTGGTGGTGAGCACTGTGGGTAGTCATGTTTGGGAACTGCCAACCACCCCCCCACCCCCCGGCCCCATGTTCTCTAGCACATGAAGGCAACTGGTCTGCAACAGGAGAGTATTAGGCTGATCTGGAGACAAGAGACCTGAGAATTTTTCAGCATTTAAATCCTGGATCTCAGTAAATGTTGAGGTAACTAATCATCCTGTTGTTACAAAAGATGCCTCCAGTACATGTCATATATATTCTTCAAATATGTTCTTTTTCTTTTGCATAACAATTTGAGTTGATGTCACTTGGAGCCGAGAGTTTTGACTGACACAGAACTCTTTCAAGTAGGGGATGTTTCTACTCTAGCAGTTTTCTCCTTCACATACATTGTAGAAAAGTCTTTTCGAGTCTATGGCTTCTGACCATGAATGTGTAGCTCCCTTGTTTTCTCTCAAGGAGGCTAAAGAAGACAGAAGAAAGTTGGGGAAAGAGTACAGGGAAAGGAGAAAGAAAGTGGCTGCATAAATCAGTTTTGAGGACAATGGTCAGAACTAGTTCCCTTTGACTTCCTAGAGACTAGTGATATTATGATAATCAGTGCTAATGTCGCCCCAGGATCTCCTGTCTTAAACTGACTTAAGAACGCAGTGTGTGTCTCAGAGTGATTGCATGTATTCATTACGTTTAATTATTGAAAGTTTATTTCTGTTTGCTAAGTAGGCTTAAGCCTAAGCCTTTCTAGGATTTGGCTTCTCATCTGACAGAAATGCCATCTAGCTCAGGTGATCCAGAATAATTCTTTTTATTTAATATCTATGCTGGAATCAAAATGTGAATTTGTAGTGAACCTGTGCACGTGTTTTTATTTGTTTGTATTAAAAGCAAATTGAGCCAAATTATTCACTTTATCATTTACTGCTAACTATTGTCACTTCATTGTTATTGGTGATGACTCAATAGTGTCCCAAGGAAAGACTGCATTCAATAAGCAGGGTAGTTGACCTTCTCAATGTGAGCAATTCAGTTGGTAGCAGAATATATTCTATAATCAGGAAAAATTCAAGAAATGACTCCTGAGAGTCCTATATACTATATACTAGGGCAATTGACCATCTCTATGAATTTATAAGAAAGTCTCATTATAAACATCATTGTAGCAACAAATGGATCAAGAGAAATAAATGCATTTGAAACATTTTTCTCCACTTGGTGGAGGTTGCTCTATGCTTATGTTTCTCACCAGCTGTTTGACCACTTCTCCCAAGAGCCTCTGCGGGGAACTCAGGCTCAGAAAGAACAGCAGACCTTGATGTCAACAGATTCCTCACAGTGAGATCTTTCCCAACTATTCTGCTGGTTGGAGTTCATCTTTTCTCTGAATCCCGTATGTCTGTAACTATCACATATTTCTCAGTGTCATTTATGGCAGGTCTACTGACTTTTCAAGTCGCTGCTCTGAGATCACTTTATGTATTTAATGATTTATTTAAATGAATTTAAATATATTTACAATGGGAAGAAGACATGTCATGTATCAGTCTGCTTAACCAGTTTATCAACCGCGTCATCTTGATAAGGAGAAATTTGGTTCAGTAAATATCTGTCACACCTGTTTATCACCCAAACTGAGATAATTTTGAGTGAAAGAGAATACTAGTTATCATTAACAGGTGTAAATGAGAAATTTCTCAGGAAATCAGTACATGTGGTTTCCTAAATTCAGTGATTAAAATTCTATTCATACTTCTGTTGGACAGACCTCCTTTGGGCTACCCACCACGCTCACATTTTTTTCTCTGAAAACTACTCTTTCCATATTCTTTTTTTCCATTACTCTCCCACACTCTTTTCTGTGGTTAATTCTTGGAAAACCCTAAGCATGATCCCTGCCCTTTCTAGCCAAAACTACAAATTGAGGTGCACTGGACTAGAGATGGATTTGGACCCAATGTGAGCCAATCAGGTTATTTATTTATGAAGCTATTTGTTTGTTTGTTTATTTATAAGGCAATTTAAAATTGTGATTCAGAGATCCTAGCTACAGTCTGTTAGGATTTTAAGCTGAAAGATCATGTAAAGCAAGACAATGATGATGATATAAATGACGACATGGAAAATGTTGCTCTGCAGAAGAAGGAAAGAATGAAGAAGACGTAGAGGAAGGCAAAATAGTAATTCTATCTGCTCCAGAAAAAGTGGAGACAGAGATTGGCTAGGCTCTGGCTTCTTCTGGTTCTGGGTTTTATGATATATCTGTGATCCGTGGTGTATTTCTTTTTGCTTATGATGGTTTAAGTGTGTTTCTTTTGCTTATAACCCAATATTCCCTGACATAGGCATGTATTTGCTTAAGAAGCTCTCTTCCTATAAATTGACAAATTCTGACAAAGTTAGCTAAGCCTTGGTCTCTGCAATGAATTGTAACGTAAGAAAATTAAAATTACTTATTAAAAGTAAATATGTTTTAGTTTCCTTAGAGTCTCTAAAGACCAATTAAAATATGCCTTATTTTTGAATTGACATATAATTAGCATTGATGGAAGAAACAGTAGCAGAAATCTAATTTTCTGCTTGTTCCACCTTGCTTCAGAGTTTAGCTGGTATTTGCTTTCAGCAGACAAGAAAAACTAATGAGGTAGGAAGGCAATTGGCGTACTCTCTCTACTCCTTTGGCCTCTTTTTGTATTTTCAAGTCTGAATTGCCTATTCCAGTTTCATCAATCTCCTTTAACATTTGAAACATTTGGTTTCAAGGAGCTGCAGGTGCAACATTTAAACAGGCCAAGTTCTCAAGATTTAAGTAACAAGATGAAAGAGAGTAAAGAAGCCCACTTACCAAATTCTAGAGCAAGGGTGAAAACTTTACACATGAGGGAAAATCACCTTGTTTACATAGACATAGATCATTAGTTGTAATGGGAGTGTTTGGACCCAAAGAGCAGCTTACCCTGTGGAGTGACAGGGGACAGATGAATTTTGTAAGATAGGAGCAACCCATTTTCATTTTTGGGGGGATATCTTGCTACATTCAGAAAGAAAATAGAAGGAAAATCAGCCATGGCTATTTAGTGTTGATTTTTTTAAAAAATCAAAAAATGTTTTACTATTAAATGATTACTATTGCCTTCTGGCCTCAAGCTAATAATTAAAGAAATTAGAATGATTTGTAAATAGTGGAATTGATCCTGCGAAAGTAAAACTAGTATGTCAGTGGTTATGAGTCAACTAAATTTATTTTCTTAGTTTACAATTTTAAATATACCTCACATTTATTAACTGATCTATTCATGTTACTAAAGGGCATCAGATGATGGAATCTGAGATTAAACTTCAAAATTTTGGTCAGATCAAAGGGCTATAACAACCCTATAGTTTGAAAGTTCATGTATCTGGTTAACACCTCCTGAGGCATTAGCATAACTTTGGTCATAAAAGAAAGTTTCATCAATCTTCATGAGGTTATATTTTCCCATATTTAGAATATGTTAGTAGGTTGGATTCAGAAATACTGAATTTAATAGACTTAAATATTCAACAGATTGCAGCTAATCAATCATTTCTGAGATTTTTTTTTTCAATATATGCTAAATAAGTAGTTTTATAAACTTCAGGCTTCATATTAGTGTAATGAACTGGACCAACCTCAAGCTGGATTTTTAAATAGGGATTTTCTTTTTTTTAAAGATTTTATTTATTTATTCATGAGACACACAGAGAGAGAGAGAGAGAGAGAGAGAGAGAGAGGGGGGCAGAGACACAGGCAGAGGGAGAAGCAGGCTCCATGCAGGGAGCCTGATGTGGGACTCGATCCTGGGTCTCCAGGATCACTCCCTGGGCTGAAGGCAACGCTCAGCCACTAAACGACTGGGGCTGCCCCTAAATAGGGATTTTCAAGAAGGGTATAGGATCAGTCAGGATTCAATCAGAGAAACAGAATCAGTAGGAGATGTATATTAAGAGATTTATTGCAAGGACTCAGCTTACATGTGGGGCTGGCTGGGCAAGTTGGAAATTGGTAGGTTAGGCCATCAAGAACAGCCTGGAATTCTCAGGTACAGTCTGAAGGTCTGTCCACAGGCACAATTTCTTCCTTTTCAGAGAGGCCTCAGCTCCACTTTTAAGACTTTTCAGTTGATTGACTCAGGCTCACCCTTACTTAAAGTCAGCTGATAACGGAGTGTAATCATATCTAGGGAATACCTTCACAGCAAGCGCTGGATTAGTGCTTGGCTAAATGACTGGGGACTATAGCCCTGTCAGGCTGACACATCATAAAAGACCATCACAGATGTCTAAACAGCAGAGCAAGCCATAAGGGAAGTCTCAGGTATAATTATGTTCCACAGTGCTGTACCAAATTTGATTAACTCCTTCATGAATCAAACACATGGATTTCAAGAGACCAAGTTGAAAGAGAAACCTTTTTTTTTGTTGTTGTTGAAATTTATGAAAAAGAAATAATGTGTGAGTGGTGAAGAGAACATTCTTAGAGAAACAAGATCTCCACTTTGAAAATAAATGTCCTTGCTTTGCCTTTTTTGATATGAAAAAAAAATCTTTATTTCAGCATTACTCAAACAGCAGGTGACCATTATCCTGCATAAATGTTCTATTTCCCTGATATTATCTCTAAACAATGATCCAAGGATAGACCTAAGAATGAGCTCTAAACTACCACTTTTCTCTCTGTGTTTCAGAGACCTTGGAAATTTTACTGGAGTATGTCAGAGGGGATTAATGAAAGCATTTTCGATTAGATCACATTTAAACACAGAGATATGATGGGATAATAAACTAACTCATGATAAATAGCATGTGCTAGAGCTTTAGTGTGAATTTAAAATGGTGGTTTTCTAATAAATTTATCATGGGTTGGTGTTTTATGGTCAAGAGAGGATATTATATTTTATATACAAAAAGATGGCATTTCTCCCTGGTGCCGATAAATTTTATTCACTTTAGACATTCATGTCGCCAAATGATGTGAATTTTATTTGAGCAAATCAGCTCAGCAGATAAAGATGACAACAAGATAGTGCTTGTTACTATCTTTTGAAATCTGATTGACTGTCATGTTGGACTGTTTGTTCATGTGTGGTCACTCTGCAGTTTCTCAGCCATTCATGTATTATTTTTCTATCAACTTGAAAGTATAAAATTTTCATTTTTTTTTCATGTGCATGGCTTGATAAATGTGTATATGCCACATAATTTCTTTCCAAGCTTAGAGCAAATGTTAGAATTGCACGTTAGAATATTCAGTGCTTCTGCATGTCTGGGAAGGGCATCAGGGTTATTTTGTTTGTTTTTGTTTTCTCCTCATTCTTCTCATTCTATAATATAACCATAAAACCAACAATTTGAGAAGAGCATTAGCTACCGTATTTGCCACTCATCAAGCTTTATAACCAACTCTTTCATCCTTTATAAACATTTCTGCATGGTGATTCTCATTTCGTAGATGAGGAAATTAAGGCTTATGGAAGTTAAATACCTGGCTTAAGATCACACAGCTTCCTGGCATTGGAGCTGGTATTGCACTGATATCTGTCTGTTTCCAGAATTGAATTTTATTTTTCCATCCTATCTGCCAATTTGTTATTTGACAATAAGTAAAAATGTGTATTCAAAAGGAATGACAATTCCCAAAGCATGAAGCTTTGTCATCTTTTCCTGATAGACAACTATCTATAGGAACTGTCTTCATACAACCTATGTGGAAATATCAAGAATAGTCAGAAGCATCATGAACCCCTTTAAATCTGACCGCCTATTATGGAATCTGGAACTATTGGGTACTGGTACAGAGAATTTTTAAAATTATATAAAATTCACTTTAATGCTATGTGTGCACTTAAAATCAAATGATATCTAAGCAAATTAATGGTAAATTAAGATTGTAGAGCAAATGTTTAGCCTGTTTTGTAGGACTGCCTGGTTTAAAACTCTTTAGAACTACCATAAACAACAACAAATAATTGCTGTGCTCCTTTGAAAGCAGTCTACTTATTATCCATTCATTAGGCTGATCATCAAAGAATTCTGCTTGACAACAATTTGTTAACCTTCTTCAAGTTACTATATTTACTTAAAAGTCATTAACCTCCAATTTTTAAAGATATTACATAACTGCTTTGGTTTCCTACTAATCATGATTGTTTCTTCCCAGTGGTTCCAGTCAGTGAAATTTTTTCTGTATGTAGAATATGTTTAGGTCATATGCAGTGGGTTTTTTTTTCTTGAAAAAAAAATCTTATTCAGATATCTAGGCGGAAATAAAAAAGTTGGCCTACATTCAGAAATAACTGGTAGATGAATATTTTGAGTAATTTCCCTTAGTGACACAAGGATTTATGGTTGTAATGGCCCCTGAACCATGGCACCACTTAAAAACATCATAAAGCAATCAATGGTTGTTATTTTGGGGTATTGTCCTTATTAACCTCATGTAGGGAGGTTCACAATGTGACAGCTCCTGCCCATGTCAAAAGTCTTCATTAACATGGAAAAAAAAAAACTTACTTGGTATATAAGAACCCACTTCAGCCCAAATTTTTGCCATCTGTTTCCAAATCCTGTCCTGCCCCGTCAAAACAGGTATAGATCTCATCACTCTCAGAAGGTACAGAGGCAGAAAGAAGAATATTATTAGAAGAAAGAAGAGTAGTAAGAAAACATTCCCATAAATTACATAATTGTTCTGAGAAAACACATTTTATTTTCTTTATGATCTCTGAGAATTCCTCCACGGACAAAGAAAGATATCTCAGTTACAAAAGTATGGCTTCGGGCCTTCCTCATGACAGATACACTCCAAAATTATGTAAATTCTATACATTAATTTGTGGAAAGATGAAAATCATTTTGCGGGGGTAGAACAGGGATAGAGCCTAGCTTAATAGGTAGGAAAACTCAAGATTTATAATTCTGCTTAATATAATTGTCAGCTGAAATAGTGTCTTGTCAGAAGAACACGGAAGGGAGATTTTTAACCAGAGGACATTTAATGCTATCTCAGCACAGAGGTCAGAATAGCTACAGAAATCTGTAATTATTTTTCTCTAATAGAATAAACTTTCTATTCTCTCCCATACTAATATTTTTATGTAGATATTTCCAGAAGCAGATAGGTATTGGTTATACTCATGTGTGTCCTGTGGGACATTTAGTCCATAATAATGCCCTGCTTTGAACTACACTTCAATGAGATGGAAGAAAAATTGCTATCTGGCACTGTGGCGTCTATGCTTTTTGCTAATTGCTGTTGTCATCGAGTATCTCAATTTCATTTCTTAAGTAAATAACATTGAACTTGTTACTGCTCATTTTCTCTCGACATCAATTAAGTATCCATATTGTGGATTTGTTTTTGACATGAGAGTTTAGGTTGGTTTCCTTTTATGTTTCAGAAATATGTCACGGGAAGATTAGCTCAGAGAAAAATGCCTGTTATGAACCAGAGAAAACTGATGTGTGCATATTGACTAGAAATTCCTCAGCTATAGAGTTATCTAAAAGAAACGAAATCAGATTACCCGCCTATAAGTGAGAACCATTTTGTTTAAAGTCAATAAAACAGCCAAAAAAAAGGAAATTGGATCAGTACATGGATTTTTGTAAGAAAAAATTACATCAGTTAACTGGTTTTCTGCCATTCATAATTTTGCTATTTCTAATTTTGCCATTATGCATCCTGAGAGAGGTGATGGCAACTTTTTCTTGATCCTTTGCTGTAGATATATCTGTAGGTTAGGTTATTCTTTGGGCTACAGTTTCTCCTACTCCTTTGAGAATCTAACAAAAGAAAGGTGAAAAGGCACACATGTACCAGATTTTGAATAAAATTTCAGTGGCTCATAAACCCATCTCCCAACAACTCCTCCTAACCCCACACAGAAATAATCATCTCAATACATGGTTCTGCGCCCTGCTCTAAAAGTATACCATCCTTGAGAACTGTGATCTCATCTTAATAAGTTTTACATACTTCACAGAATCTGGTATAATGTCTTGAACGTAAGTTGGTTCTTAAATATTTGTAGAATTGATCAACATACAAATAAAGGAGGGTCATTTTAACATGATCATTGTCAAGACCAACTATGTAAAAAAAAAAGGAAGATATCCTGATCACTGAAATAGAATAGGGAGTTCAAAAATAGGCCCACACATATGTGGTTGGTTGATTTTTTAACAAAGATGCCAAGATTATTCAATGAAGAAAGTATATGTTTAAAGTAAGTGTTGCTTTGAGAATTGAATATGTATATGGAAAAAAAAGTGAATCTTGGCCATAACTCATACCATACATAAAAATTAAGTTAAAGGAGATCATAGAACTAAACATAAAGTTAAAAATATGCAACTTTTGGGATGCCTGGGTGGCTCAGCAGCTGAGCACCTGCCTTTGGCTCAGGGTGTTGATCCTGGAGTCCCAGGATTGAGTCCCACATCGGGGTCCCTGCATGGAGCCTACTTCTCCTTCTGTCTATGTTTCTGCCTCTCTCTCTCTCTCTGTGAGAGAGAATAAATGAATAAATAAATAAAATCTTTTAAAAATGCAACTTTTATAAGAAAACAGGGATAAGGAGTTGTAGTCTTGGAGTAGAAAAAATTTCTTAGGATATATATTAGAAACACTATCCAGTTTTTCCCTCTCATGTTAGACAAAACCTCTGTTCCTTCCTCCTGTCCATCTCTTCTACTTTTACATATAATACTTCACTGCTGACACTTCTGGTCACCAAATGGATGTGAGTTTATTTCATGCCAAGCAATTCTGCACGTAGGACATGCAGCTGGGTGTCCTACAATTTAACTCAGTTCTGACACCATCTAGTTAGAGATAGCACCAGGTCCCACAGGTTAGGGCTCAGTTGCACAAGACCACCCTCACCCCCATCAGATGCAAGTCACAAGTCCAGGCTGTTACCTGTATTTGTAACTAGCTAGAAGTCAGAGGTTCCATCCTGTCCTCACTTCAATTAATTTGCTACAGCAGCACACAGAACTCAGGAAAACAATGCATTGATGTGTACTAGTTTATTATAAATGGATATAAAGGATGAATATTTAGAAGAGGTGCATAGGGCAAGGTTTGTGGGAAGGGACACAGAGATTCTCACTCCAGCTACACCCCTCTCCATCACCTCCTTGTGTACCCAGAAGCTCTCCAAACCCCATATTTTTGTGATTTCGTGAAGGCTTCATCACTAGGTAGGATCAATCATTAAGTCCATTCCAGTCTTTCTCCTTTCTCAAGACAAAGAGGTCTGAAGCTGAAAATTCCAAGGTTCTAATCATGGTTTGGTCTTCTGGTGACCAACCCTTATCCATGAGCTATCAAGGAGCCCTTTCAAGCACATTAGATCAAAAGGCACTCCTGTCATGTTTTAATGAAAACAAGATACAGCCCAATTAAATAAATGAGTAAAAGTTTGGTCAGGGACTTCAAAACAGAAGTAATGCAAATAACACATAAAAGATATTCAACTACCGAAAAATGAAAATGAAAACCACAGTGACATACCATTACACACTCTGTGGAATGGCTCAAATGAAGGTGGCTGACGGTATCTGGTATTGGTAAGGAGATGAACAAGCACTAGCTTGGTGGTGTAAAAGAGTAGAAATTAATAGTTCTGGAAGCTAGAAGTCCTGAATGAAGTGTTGCAGGAGCCTGCTCCCTCTGAGGGATCCAGGGAAGAGTCTTTCCTTGACTTTTCCAGCTCTGGGGTATGCAGCTCTGGGGTCTGCAGGAATCTTAGGGGTTCCTCAGCTGATGGCCACATAACCCCATTCTGCTCCATTTATACATGGTCTTTTCCTTTTGGTGTCTCTGTCTCTAAACTTCCCTCTTCATAAAAGAATGCCAACCATTGGATTAGAGCTCACTTCACTTTAACCTGATGATCCCTACAAAGACTCTATTTCCAACTGAGGTCATATGCTGAAGTTTTAGGTAGACATAAATTTTGAGGGGGACACAATTTTGGGGACACTATTCAACCCAAAAAGCAATATACCTTATCAAGTGTGATGAAGAATAAGTGGAGAAATAAAAGATATCTTCTTGAAATCTATTAGTACTCTTGGAAAAGTCATGCATATTTTTAAAATATATCACCCCAGAATTGGAAACCCTGCCCATGCACATACCAACTTCCATAGTGAAGGCATTTCTTTGTTATGTCTAAGTGTCAGTTCTCACAGGAAAATCATATTTGGATTCTTGAATTGCTAATTGCACTGCCCAATTAAGAGCAATAACTTGAATTTAGTTACTAACAAAATTTATATTTAATAATAGCCACAGGGTTACTGAAAGCATGATAGCTCTTTGGGTTCAAATGTGCCTTATTAGTGCTTGTGAATGGCCACTCTGACTAGTACCCAGCAGGCCTCCTGCTCACATGCTAACCTATAGTGCACATGTGGTCGGGGTCATTGGGAGACCTCGCAGCCTTTTCCCTGACTGAGGGGGCAGGAGGGAGACACAGCTAAGGGAGGGTCAAGTAGGGCCGTATCAACAGAGTTAACAGGAAATTTACCAGAGCCCTATGTCTTCTGGCTCCGCTTCCTGGTGCTGGCTGAGCCCTCTCCCTCTTCATACTGTATACGTGACCCCATAGGCAAGTTCTGCCTGTAATTTGGCACACGCTCCACTTAACAGATGCCAAGAGGCCCGAGCACAGTTACTCAAATCCCGTGATGCAGGTTACTTGTGTGATAGGCTAAGAGGGGCTGATAAAGCTGGCAGATCAGACTGAGTCAGCTACTGGGAAGAGAATGGTTGGAGTACCTTTAATGACTTCCTCCCGCTTCACTAAGGGATAGAAGATGGATCTTCTATGAACAAGCACCATACAGAAGAAGGGGAAGAAAAACTAAATACTCCAGAAGTATAAAGTGATATATTGAGATAATAACAATAACATACCAATGATGTGTGTAGCATTTTATAGCTTAGAGATTGTTTTGTTGTTTTTTTTTAAGAGATCCTTGCAATAAACCCATGAGGCGAGCAGGGGTTGTTGGCTGCATTTTATGGAGAAGGGAGGGGGGTCAAGCGACTTGCCCAAACTATTGAATAGACACCTGGGACGCAAATGTAATGCTTCTGACATGACTCTTGCTACTATTGCTATGATTGCTAAGATGATAGCGTTCCCACTACTTCCTATGGTGCCTCACACAGAGAAGTTGCTTGAGAAATATTAAGTGAATAAGTGAATTGTCAGCAACGTTTGCAATAGTTTACTTCCAGCTTCAACCAAACAGCATTTTGATATAGGAAACCCTGAGCACATAAACCAGGCTTCATTCATAAGCAGCACATACATGAGACTCATGTTGGAAGTTTAGCCATGCTTGTTAATGAATGCTTAGACATTTCTCAAGTACCGTCTCCTAGCAAAACACAGCTGAAGGATGAAGAGTATATAAACAACGTTCTACATGTGCTATCTTGCTTTCCTCTTAAGCCAACTGGAAACCCAACACTGAAAATTTGCCAAATTGACAAATACTGGCATTTTACAGTGTTTCTTTCCTGTCATGTGTGAGCTAAAGCCATGTTTCACACAGAACTCCTCTTAGAGTTCTCATCTTACACGCAACATTCTGTGCCATGCCCTCCATGACCCTGGAAGTCGGGGCCCAAACCCAGTGAACAGAAGCTCCATGCATTCAGGACACAGTCCGTCTCAGGTGATCAAGCATTCCAGGAGCACACAGTGGATAATCAGAAATAAATTCCCAGAAGGATGCTAATGCATGGAAAGACTCATGGGGTTAGAATAATGAATACCACCCTTCTAGCAGTAGCCTACATGCAATGACTGGAAGTTCTGAAATCAGACAGTTTCTTTACTGGCATTTACCATTCAAATATTGAAGAAAAATTCATGGACACAAAGCATCAATAAATTTTTATATTCTCCTGATAGATGATGCTCATTTTGAATAAGATTTGGAGGTTCTTAGTACTCTGGGGAATGCCAATGCCTAACAGGGAAATTTACTAGAAAAACAGACTTCTTCAGGACAAATTTCCCTGGCTGTTTAAGACCCTTCAGAAAAAAAAATCTAAATAGAAACATTTTCATCTCTCCGAAAATCTGTATCTATCTATATTATTATTATTATTATTATTATTATTATTTTTTGGAGAGGGGGAGAGAGTTGGGGGAGGGGCAGAGGCAGAGGGAGAGGCAACTCTTAAGCAGACTCCACACCCAGCATAGAGCCCAACATGGGGCTCAGTCTCACAACCCTGAGATCATGACTGAGCCAAAATCAAGAGACAGACACTTAGCCGACTGAGCCATCCAGACGCCCCACAAATCTATTTTTTTATGATTTTTTTCTTTTATTTTCACATTTTTGTATTTTTATGGTATAAATTAGACTTTAATACATAGACTGCTGAAGTGGACAGTGCTGATGTTTTCTAATCCAGAATACTTTCTTATAGAAAGAGGACCGTCTTGCAGGCACAGCGTATTGTAGAAAGGGCACCTCTCTCCCTTTACCGACACTGCTTCTCCTTCCTCCATTCCTCATCACTCACCTTCGCCAACCATGTTGTTTCAGTTGCAGCTGCCAAGTGCAGGGCTTTCTCCATAGGCACAGGTGTGGCCACGTGGCCCAGACTAGGCCACCTGCCCACAGTGCTTGGGCTATGGAAAGGCACATTCCCCAGGGTAGACCAAAGGCCTCTTCCTACGGATTGCATTAACTACAGCTGGTGCAAGGCTCCGAGGACACAATCCATTAGCAGCTGCAGCCGTATTCCAGTCTCGTTGGGATGGCTAATCTGCAGGAGCACTTTTTGTGCCTGGTTTGCATATGCGCTTTCTAATGTTGTTGAAGTTTGATTATATGAACCAATAAACTTCCCACTTTTATTCAAGTTCAGTTTAGATCCCTAGAAACAGAGAGACACCATTAGACTGTTAGAAGCCTTAGCTTTTGTATCTTGGACAGTCTTTTTTTAAAAATTAAATTAAATTATATTATGTTTAAACTGAAAATTTATTTTTTATTAAAGTATAATTAACATGCAGTGTTATATTAATTTCAGGTGTCTAATACAATAATTCTATACACTTCTCAGTGTTCATCAATATGTGTACTCCTAATCTCCTTTTATCTGTTTCATTCAAATCTTGAACATTTTTGAAGATTGGTCTAGAAGAGCTCAGTGTCACTTTCAATTCACTCCATTTTATTGCCTTTTAGTTCTTATGTTTTGGGGAGAAAAATTTTACTTTTATATTTTCTTTTTTTCATATTTGGATGCTAAAATTATTTTGTGTAATCCTGCACTAAGATGCAATATTTGTCAATAGCAGAAGGAGCAAAATTGAAAGATGTTTAGAAAGTGTGGAATGAGTGCTCTGTGCCGTGAGTACATGTTCGTGGATCCAAAGTTCGAAAGTAACTGGCATTATCTGTCATTTTTTAACTTTTACATATAAATAAACCAATGTTCAGAGGCCCCATTTCTAATGGCTTAAACTCTAAAGTTCATCTGTGTTCAAAGTAATTACCTGACATACTCTCTCTAATTCACTCCTTCATCTAGTATGAACATTAAAATATAAGCTAGAAAGGGAGGAAAATTACATAACTGGGGTGCTTTACACTTCCATAGATACTAATAGTTATTTATAGCTCATATTTGTAGCATAATTTTGGCTACCATTCTTCACATAACAATATCTACCTCAAATTAGTATTTATCCAAAAAGGCATTCATAGAGAGAACTAACAAGAGACCTTCTCCTATATAAGAAATCTTGAGATGACTTTAGAAAGCTGTTTATTCTAGACCTGACTTAATCATGAATTGAAGAAAACATTGATAATTTTAGTCAATATGTGAAAATTAATATTTCTTCAGTGTTTGCTGTACCTCCACAGGTGCAGAGTAGAGTTGAAGAGCAAGGAGCGTATATATATATATATATATATATATATATATATATAAACGAAGAACAATAATATTGATTATGTTTTTTTCTCAGAATTCAGAATTCCTGAGAAAAATACTCTGATATCCTTAAAATTTTGAAATGCAATTATAGATAAAGAAGCTGCAGAAATCAAACTGGTTCTTTTTGGGTTATCTAAACACATAATTTTGGAGTCTAATGCATCCTTTGGGATCAAAAGAGTCATTAAGAAACCATTTATCTCCAAGAAATATCAGCAAGAAAGCACTGAATCCAGATGGTTATAAAGTTTTATTTTAGGGAATATTCAGTGATAAAGTATATCCAATTTTAAATGAGAGTTGCAAATAGGCAGTAAAGCTATTTCATCTTAATTTGGTAAACATTTTCCTTCTTCAAACTGAAGCAAAAATTCCAAGATGTGAATTTCTGAAAAGCTCAGTTAATAATTTAACATGAATCCAGTAAACTTTACAAAAAATATAGAGTTTTTAAAAATATTTAAGCAAAAGAAAATTGAGAAAGACTCATTATGCAAAATGAGAAGACTCATTTTGGTCCATTTCCTTCCTCTCTGCACTGGATAAAAGTGTATGTCCAAGAATATAATAAAATGTGTCTCCTTTAGACATAAAGTTAATATGAATAATACTGATGGTTTTGTGGAGTAATCTGCCTGAACCTACAGGTTTGGAGGTTAGTGCCTTAGCAATCAAGTTATCTTTGCTATTATAAGGAAAACATTCTATTCATATGATTTTGATAGTCTCTTAAAGCAGCGGACAGGGTATTCTTAGGAACTTTTAATTTTACCTAGGGAAGCTTAGTGTATATCTGTTTTGCCACCTAGCATCCACTTCTCGTTCCTTCTGATAATGACCCATTGTATCCCCCCCCCTCCCCTCTTCTCACTCTATGGGCTTCAAGACAATTGACATCACTTCTGGGTTTCAAGCAAGATGTGAATGAACAGAATTAAGAAAATAGCCAATTCCAGCCACTTGATCACACTGCTGAGTTCAGGGATGGACCTATGATCTACAGCCAGGGCTAATGAGAGTCAATTCTGGAACTCTTGGTGCAATCTGACAATAAAGATGTGTCTGAAGTTAGTCCACCCTAAGCTGTTCAGATATCTAAGTCAATATATTTTCTTTTTAAAAATTTAAGTTAGGAGTTCATATTGGATTTTCTTTTGAGAGCAGTAGACAGAGTTCTTACTGAGAATAGAAATCAACCAGGGAGCTTGTTAAAGTTACAGATTCTCAGACCTATCCCAGACCAATTGAATCAGTATCTCTACAACAGGGGCATGCCTAGAATTTACTATTTTAACAAGAGTTCAAGGTGGATCTTATAATCACTAAAGTTTGTGAAAGACTCTTAAGGAATTTCTTAGAACTAGCCATTGAGTGTTATTCAATTTGGTGATAAAAAGCACAGGACAGGAGTGGGTTTAGGACTCAGCTTCTCACTAAATAGGTGACTAATGGCAAGATACAATAATTACCTTAGTTTCAATTTTCTCACCAATAAAGTGGCAATAATAGTGTTTCACACATCCAAGTGTTTTGCATAGTAAACGAGATAAGGTATACAAGGTTCGTAACATAGCATGTTGTTTATATCAGGTATTTAATTTCATTATATGTTTATTATATTATTGAATTGATTACCAGCATAAGTCAAACTCTCTTGAAACATTGGGAAACAGCTAAAATTGAGGAGACTGGAATCATATCTTCACTATTGAATATAAATCGGTTAGAACTGAATAATGAGTTATACCCAACATTGATGAATACATGAATTGTGTTATTTTAAAAAATACTTGGGTCTTGACTTTACATGGTACTTCATTTTCCACTGTCAATAAAACAACAAATTTAATGAAATTCATTCATTCGGTTTATCAGTCAGTTTGATTTCCACGAGCAGTAGGAACAGGCCTGGCCTTTGGTCTACAAAATACATTTTGAGAAGGGCAAAGAGTTAGTCTAAAAGGAATCACCTTTCATAACTTCAGGTTCAAAGAGGGTCTCAGTTTGACACAGGATGATCCAGAGGAAGAAGAAATATTGTTTCTCATTCTGAAGTCTGGCCTGGAAGAAATACTGTTTCTCCTTGTGAAGTCTGGCCTAGAAGTCTTCCCTTGTGCTTAGATAAATAAATGTGAGAAAACTTGGGTAAAGTTTTCATTTTATTTTACCATATAGCAGGGTGAGTCCTAACAGCCGGCTACAGAATTCCTTCTATAGAGGAAATGGTCTTTGGGGAGAAAGAACCTTAATTAACTGCTTGGATTAGGAGGCAAGAGTCTAAAGCTCTGTCAGCAATAGGCTGAAGAGCGAAAGTCAGTGATAATTTTCTGAAGGAAAGAACGGGAGGAATTTGTATTTCTGCTCCTAGAAGAAAGGACTAAAACAGAACAAAATAGAGAGACAAAGAAGGGAAAGGAAAGAGAGGAGTCTGGGAGATGTAGAAAGACAAGGGACTGCATGGTTTCTGGGTCGGTGATACTTACCTTCCGAGAAGATGGCTGCAGAATATTTCCACATTGGAATGTTTCATTGCTGCAACTAATGTAAAACCCACTTCCACCCTTTCTGTTCTTGTCTTCAACCCAATCGCAAGTAAAGTCTGCTACTTATACTTCTGTTTTTGCTTTGTTTTGTTTTTGATGAGGAAATAGTTGAGTCAACAAGATAGCCAACAGAATCTGGTTGCACCCCAATAAGAACCTGAGCTGGTGCTTCCCACGGCACCCCTCTGGAAGTTCACAGAAACCTCCAGGAAGGCCTTGGATCCTAATCGGGTATGGAATTTCTGGTAAAATCTCCTACAGATGCCTTCCACTCATTTATATTTTAGATCTTGAAGGGTGAGTAGTCATGGTTTGCCAGATACAAGTATTGATAATGAACACCACTGGAACTTTGTAAACTACAAAATAGTACTTTCTGAAAATAAAGTGTTTTTTTATATATGGCATCTGATGTGATGCACATAAGAAATCTGTGAGACAAGCCAGATATTATCATCCTTGTGTTATAGATAAAAATAAAAAGAAAACAAATAGGCAAACTCGAACTCAGAGAAATTAGGCATCTGTTCAAAGCCCAGTGGCCAACAACCCTAAGCTTACTGCTTTTGACTGGGATCTGTATCATTCCGGACTCATCCTTCCAGTGGCCAAACCTGAGCTGATCTGGATAATAGCCAAGGACCTTCATTTATGCCATACCTTTATACACTTGAACCCAACCTATCTGTGCAGTAACAGTGAAACTCTAGACTCCATCTCCTGGTCTGCACCAAGATATCTCCTTTAATCTCTTCGGATTCAGCATTTCAGATTCCATGGTCTTGTGTGAACTGAGCTTTACTCAGTCCTGACATATTGGTTTCCTGTAGCTTCTGTAACCACGAATTTGGTGACTTAAAACGACAGAGGTGCATTTACTCATAGTTCTGTAAGGTGGAGTCTGGAATTGAGATTGAAATCAAGGTGTCAGCCGGGATACGTTCTCTCTGAAGCCTCTAGGGGAAAATCCATTCTCTACCTCTTAGAGCTTCTAGTGGCTGCCAACATTCCCTGGTATGTTGGCTACATCGCTGTCATTTCTGCCTCTGTGGTCACATCGCTTCCTCCTCTTCTATGTCTGTGTCAAAATTCTGTGTTTCCGTTCTAAGGACATTTGTGATTGCATTTGAAGCCCATCCAAATAACCCAAGACAGTATCCCCATCTCAAAATCTTTAACTTAACCACATTGACAGGGACCCCTTTTCCATTCCATACAAGGTAAACATTTCAGGTTGTAGGTGTTAGGATCTGGTATATTAGGGTCCATCATCATAATATCAGCTTATTACAGTCTGTCCTCTTGAATAAAGCTATTGCAAATCCTTTTGCCTTTGGTTCTAAAGAGTCCTGCTCTTACCCATGGCAAACATCACTGTCATGCCACACTCTCTGGAGTGTTTAATTATTGTACATAGCCTGAAGGCCTTTTTCTTAAATCATACTGCTATTCTCTCTGAAAATTTATGACTCAAATGAATTTGATTTGGAAATTGCTCAGTTTTCTAGAAGACTCTTTGTGATTTTGCAGTTCATTTTTGAAAGCACCTGAGATCCAGTTACCCATCCAATTACTTCCCATTTTCTTACTGTCCTTCGTAATATAACTCCTTCACAGTTATTGTACATGTGTTATATTTACTTCATGAGTTCCCATTCCACTTATGATCCATTGTAATCTTACTTCCACTACCACCCCTTCACTGAAACTGCTCTTGCTTTAGTCACCAATAGCTAGCATGACTATGTAGACCACCATCCAAATGAGGACATTTTAAAAGTGAAAGTAGATACTAGATTATGTTTACTACTATTCTAGAAACTACATGAGAGCATGGTACGTAAACTGGGGTTATCCCAGGCAAACTAGGGGGTCTGGTTACCCTCTGTGTGATCTTCATGTTGACAAATTTAATACACACTATTTAATCTTTGTCTTACCCAGCATCCCACCAACTTATTAATACAGCTGAGCTGAACCCTTCCTCTGTTCCCAATGTTTTTTCTCTCTTCTTGTACCAATTTTTTTTTTCTATTATTTTCCTCTAATAGAAAACTCTTGTTTTTTTGTTTTTTTGTTTTTTTTCCCTCCATTTCAGCCTTTCATTGACCACCTTTCATGAACCTGCTTACCTGGTTGCTCTTTCTTTACCCATTATCTATATTCTTGATTCACACAGGGCTCAGGTTAGGCCCGACTTCCTCTATGCAATGGATATTCCTATGGCTTTAGATGCATTCATATGTTGTAAACTTCTGTATTTATATCTCCAGACCCAATCTTTCTTATGTGTTCCCAGATTCAAATATTCCTCTACATTTTGATGTCTCCTCTTGCATATCACACAGGCTTTTTAAAAATAATACTTTTATTTCCCAGTTTATACTATACCAAAACTGTTTCTCTTCCAGTTTACTGGATCAGAGAACAAGTTACTGCCAACTTAAAAGTGTAAATCGGAAACCCACCCCATTCTGTCCTTTTGCATATGTGCTTGTTTGTCCCACCAAAGCACAGTTCAAATGTACCCTACTCCGTTTCTATCTCTTCACCACAATTGAATCAACCATCAAACTTTTCCTGCAGACTTTTTTTTTTTTTTTTTTTGCTACTTGGAATTCATTCTCTACACAATAGCCACATTGATTTTTAATGCACATACACACACACACACACACACACCCAATATATTATTTTTATAAATATTAAATTAATACAATTTCTATTCACTGTAAATCTTGATGCCTTGTGGCTTCATAACCATTGACCAAATGTTTCAATGGTTCATAGGAAATGAAGATACTAATATAATACACAAATAGTGAAGATTTCCAAGATATGATGTAAGGAGAATTTTCACCAGACTTGAAAAATAAGCAGAAAGTTTCTATTAGACAAGACATGGCATATCAGTAGGCATGGATGTACAAAGAGAAATGAAAATATTAATAGTTTATATCTAAGATTCTAGCACATTTCTATGAGGTAAAACCCTGGGGCAAGGAAGAAAGGATCATAGACAAATCTAGGCAAGAAAGAAGTGAGGCCAAAACCAGAAGACTCTTATTTGTTGTGGCCTATAGCATTCTTGGAAAGAGCCATCCCAAAAAGCTCATTTTTCTAGAAGAAAACTTTCTGCCTTGTTGTGCTAGGCAGAAAGAGCACTGGCAGTACCACTTATTTTTGACAATTAAGGAACCCAGGTATTTCAGTGTGCTTTCAGGGAGGGATTTGGGAGATAACTAAGTTGAGAGTTGAGTCTACTTTAGGATTATCAAGGGCAATGGAGAAGTGACTTTTAAATAGAGGCTATATAGCAGATAGCCTAGTTGGGGACCTGATGGAAGACAAAGATGAGACTCAAGGATTGAATAGTGCCAAAAAAGAACTTAGTTTGGGCCAAATCAGTGAGGAGAATCATGGAATTCTACTGAGCTGAAAGGAAAGATTCTCAGTGTCTCCCATTGCAAACCTTGGCAATAAAGGCCAACGGAGTTCCAAGAAATAAGATGGGATAAAAGATCACTCGCTGGAAGCAGGGAGGATCCTTACTCGGTCAAACACAACATGAAAACATAGCTGCTTCCCCAGGAGCCATCTTGAGAAGGACTGGCAAGAGTAGGGAACTTTAGGAAGAGAAACAGAGCTGTGGCAGAGAGTTAGAACTTTGAATTTAGTCACTCTCTCCAAAAGGACTTAATTAAATAGAAAGAAGCTTCTTTAAATAAAAAAAGAAATAACAGACTCCTTTCATTGGCAAGATTGAACTTTATCTCACTACCCAGTAAGAATTGAAAACATGAGCAGCACAGAGCAATTAGAGATGATAAAGAGTGCTACATCATCCTGCACATCTGAGGGAGTGTGCATGGTTTTGTTTTGTTTTGTTTTTTATCTTGAGACAAATAAATCAGATTTTACCTCTCTTCTTTGTGCCTTCAATTGGCTACTATTTCCCTTGGAATCTAAACTTGATAGCAAGCCCTGCAGTGTGTGGTATTATCTGGTCCAGTTCTGAATCCTTAATCTCTTCATTCTATTTTTCTTCCTGCTCAATGAAATGCAACTACACCAACCATCTGTCCAGTCTTTGGATAAGCCAAGATCTTTTCCCAATCTGGGCCTTTGCTCAGTTATCCCCTCCTTCTGGAATGTTCTATGTTCCTAATATTCACATGGATGATATTCTGTGGTTTCAACTTAAATGTTACCTCCATAAAGAAGTCTTTCTCTATCTAGAATAAGTGTCTCCATTCCCCATCAATAATTGTGGATAATTCCTAAAGATACGATATTTTACATAATAATTTTAGTTTATGGCACTCCTTACAATGATTACAACTGTTTTTTTGTCCTCACATGTAAATTATAAACTCCATAAGGGCAGCAATCATAATCATACTGGCCATTGCTGTTTTTCCAGCACCATTTCACTCATTTGTATATAGTAAATATTCAACAGACATTTGTGAATGAAAAATGAAAACTTCCATTTTAAATGTTTCCTTATTAGTTATGGAATTAAGTTAAATACCATAGATAGCCATTACATAATTTCATTACATAATTACATAATTTCTATTGAATTTGCAAATTTATTTCCTGCTTTTTCCACAGTTTTTTTACTTTAAAAAAAAATCTGAGATACTTATTTTCTATTTTTTCTATTTTTTGTCCTATAAATTCTTCCCTTTGTATCTTTTTGCTCATGTTACTTTACTCTGAATAGCCCTCTTCAATCTCTGAAGATTTTAGTCTTATTTATTATTATTATATATTAGTCTTATTTATTATTTAAAGCTCCTCCCACATACCACCTTACCTATGAGGCTTCTATCAACCTTAGTTTGATGCTCTGAAGTCTGATGGAATTTTGTCTTTGCCTATCTACACTATCTCATCTGAATCATATATATATATATATATATATATATACATATATATATTATACACACACACATACACACATACATAGAGACACACACACTTTTTTCTTGTCTGTTAGTATACAAATACACAAGATGCATGAATTTATCCTTTGTTAATTGGTCCCCTTAGTACTATGTCTTTCATGTAAACAAAGAAACTAAACAAATCCTGGATGCATATATTAACAAAAGGAAAGCTATATTTTATAATAGTACCATCCTTTCAAAAACTGTCTTCAACATCTACATGCATGCTATAAATAATACCTAAAAAATTAGAACTACTCCCAAACCACAAATTTGCTAAATTCCCATCTATATTTTTTAAAACATATGAAAATATTCATAAATGTTAAAGGGAAAGATTGAGTGCAAAGACAGAGGGAACAGAAGTACTTTTGTCAAGTACTAGAAATTATACTATGAACTTTATTTACATTGCCTAATTTAAATTTAACCCTATAATATCCCTATGAAGTAAATATGATAGTTAGTTTTTTGAAACATCTGACTGAGGGAAGAAATAGGAATAACCCATGACAAATCAGGAGTCACATTTACAAAATTAGAATACCACCATTGCTAAGAGAGTTCTACACCAAGAACAGTACTCAGCTGAATAAAAAGAAAGGTAGCTGAGAGAATCTACCACAGATTCAAAGAATAGTATAAGAATTAAATCTTAAAGAAATATTAAGAAGGTGAAAAATTGTTCTACTAAAGGGTACTTTGTCAAACTTGCATGAAGAGTCAGAATAGATATTAGCAAAGACAGGGAAATTAAAGGACTGTCATTAATTTATAAAGAAGAATGTTAATTAAAACCCGAAAGGAATCTGGGAAAAATTACTTCGGTTATTTATTTCAAGAAATCTTTTGAACTGCTAATGAGAACATTTGGATTATCTCAGGAATAATTGCTTAGTATTTATTGTATCAAATTATGAGTTTCTAAAGTTAAGGTGAAGGAGAGAAATTAGTCACAGATGAAAGAAAAAATAATGTAGCAACACAGAAATAAGAAATTGGTAAATAAAATATAGGTTAAGCTTAGACTTGGGTAAATAGAAAGTAGGATAGAACTTAGGCATTTTAAAAAAATACCTAGGGTTCAATAATTATAATGGCCCCCAACGGTCAATCCCACTTTCCCATTATTATACCTACGGACTCAGAAAATAGATTATTTGAAGAAAGAGGAAGAGGGAGAAAAGGAAGAAGAAGACATTATTACTGAAAAGCAGGACTTCTCTGCAGAATCCAGAAAGTTCGTTTTCTTTCTTTCTTTCTTTCTTTCTTTCTTTCTTTCTTTCTTTCTTTCTTTCTTTCTTTCTTCTTTCTTTCTTTCTTTCTTCTTCTTTCTTTCTTTCTTTTCTTTCTTTCTTCTTTCTCTTCTTTCTTTCTTTTTTCACTGACAATAAGGCCAATAAAATGTTGAGAAAATATAATATAGTTGCCAGTGATCTCCTGCATAATGATCTTGAGGTCGCAAGTGAAAAGTTTATACCAACCAGCTATCTAGGCCCCAGTATCACTGTCGCTGCCTCAGAAGGCATCAGGCACACAGCAGCAATTTATTCCTCCCTCTGATCTCTCTCTCTCTCTCTCTACTACATTCATCTGTTACTACAAATTGCCAGAACAGGACTGAGCAGAAAGGATAAGAGAGGAACAAATGAGCTTGGGTACATTTCTAATGTCTACAACATTCCACATAGAGGTTGAGGTCAGGAAGAGATGGAAGAAACATCTGTTTCTTCCTGAGTTTTGCTCATTTTCATGTACTTCAGTTGGCAACTAAGAGCCAAGGAGATGAAAGGGAAGACACTAGATGAAAGCCAGTGAGATGGTGGCAGCTTTGCTGGGACCTGTGGAGGACAACCGGCTGACTCTGTGTGCCTAAGGAAGAGGTCTCAGAGGACACAAGGGGTCATAAAATGGGGCCACAAGGAATTCACATGCACAGAGGGTTGACACATATTGACCTGAATGGATTTTCCTTCATCTCAGAGTAAATAAATAAAAAAACTACTTAAATCTAAAATAAAGATAAGAATAGAATAGGCTGAAGTAATAAGACAAAACAGGCTTATAGGATGATTCTTTCACAAAACCAGAAGGGGTTTCTTTCAAAGAAAACTAGCGTTTTTCAAGTGTATAAAGAAATACCGGCTCTGTGAAACAGAATTGGAATATAATGAAGAAAGAATGGGGTGGGATAAACAGATACAAGATGAAATAAAGAAGGAGATGGGTAAGAAAAGGAAAAGTCACAAGGAAATTAAAAAAGCAATTGCAGAATTAAAATCATTATTAGAGGAAGAAAAGGCAGATTTAGTTCTACAAACATAGAAGCGGCACGTGAATGTGACTGAGAGGCTGCGAATAATTTTAGGAAAAGAGTAAAGCATGAAAGAAATGAGGCAGTGGAATGACAGGATGGACATCAGCAAGAATTTTTAAGAATTGCAGGTGCACCTTTAAAACACATCAGAATAAATGGAACAAGCAAGTGATCAATGAAGAAAATTTTCATGAAAGAGAGATAATGTTAACCTTTCTGGATTTTGGTTCTGGGTGGACCTCTCTGACTTCCCATGTTCCTTCAGACTGTTAAACTCACCTGCATGCTTATTAATACAATGTACCATGTATCTAATGATAGCATCTCAGGGTTTTTAAGATGGAGAGAATTTCATTCTTTGACCACTCCGAAAATCTCTTCTATAAAAATATTTACAATGGAGAGAGTAATTAATCTATTAGCCTTCTGCTCTCTAGGTCAGACACCAGTAAATCCATTTTATTTTTCTTCAGGGAACCAGTTTTCCACAGAAATAATCATCTGTGAGAGTCTTCTATGGTGGCACAATATTCTTTTGTAAGATACGGTTACATCAGTTGAATATGGTAATGTAAAATATGTGAGAGAAAATAGACCTTGGTAAATATGTTGCTTCTATTTCTTGCATATCAATCTCCTTTAACATTTTGGTGTTAACATATGCGTATTTCAGGACTCAAAAAAACAAATAGCACCATTTATAGAAGATGGCTCTGGAAGATCCTTATTTGGAGATTTTAAAAAATTGTGCTAAAATATACATAACGTAAAATTTACCTTTTTAGCCATTGTTAAGTGCACAGTTCTGTAGCATTAGATACATTCATGTTGTGCAACCATCACCACTATCTATCCCTAGAACTTTTTTCATCTTCCAAAACTGAAATTTCTATAACAATTAAGTAATTTTTCCCTCATTCCCCTATTTTCCTAACCAATGGCAGCCACCATTCTGTCTTTGACTTTGACTACTGTATGTACCTCATATAAATGGAATTACGCACTATTTGTTCTTTCTTGACAGTCTTATTTCCATTGGCATAAAGTCTTCAAGTTTCAACCATATTGTAGCATGTGTCAAAATGTCCCCCCTTTTAAGGGTGAATAGTATTGTGCTGTATGCGTATATCGCATTTTGTTTATTCGTTCATCTAGTGATCCACCCTTGGATTGCTCTCATCATTTGGGTATTGCGAAGCACGCTGCTATAAATACAGGTATCCAGATATCAGTTCGAGTCTCTGCTTTCAATTTTTTGAATATGGATTTGCTGGATCAAATGGTAATGTGTCTAATTTTTTGAGGAACCACCATGCTGTTTTCCACGGTGGTTGCATTAGTTTACATTCCCACTAGTCATGCACAAGGGTTCCAATTTCTCCAGGTTTTTGGCAATCTTCAACACATTTGTTTTTTCTCTCTCTAGATGGAATGATTAGGAATTGAGAAAGACAGGAAGATCTAGATGACCTTTAAAACCCCGCCTGTCTTGTCACCTGTGATGCATTGCTGAAAGAAAAGAGCTTACTGAGTAGTTCTCTGCTTGCCCCCAAAAGTTAACAAACTTGTATTAATATGTGCCTTTCTCTTAGAGAGCAGATTACACACCCAAATTAATCTTTCAGTATTTATAGCAACATATTGTCCAACGCATATGCATCCCCTTATTCTGCTATCGATACTATAAGAATGGAATATCGAGAATGGAGAGAACATTACATTTATTTGGCATGGGCGTGTTGAAATAGAAATAAAAATAGAGGGGTCTTGTCTTGAGTTAATTCCCTCAAAACAGACCCCAACATGAAAATCTGTTTGTGATTTATTATGAAGTGCTCCCAGGACAGACCATTAGGAGAATGGGGCAAGAGGGACAAAGAAAGGAGGCAAGCCAAACAAGGGTACCATGGCTAGGGTGCAATGTTGTGGAGCACTATCTCTCCACAGAGTCCCTTGGCTCAGTCCTGCACAGGAACTCTACAGGTAAGTTGGGTTACACCTCAGGGTTTGTCCCCAGAGAGGGCCAAAAGGGCCAGAGTACTCCGCAGCTATGGCTGGGGTGTGATTGGAGATGTCCAGCTCCCCACGCATGTAGGCAAAGTAGGGGCTGGCAGCGTGAGGCAGTCCTCCAACAAAAAGTCATGGGTATTGGCTGTTGGGACTGAAGCCGTCCTGGGCATGTGCAGGATCCAAGGATAAGGATCCAAGGGGATAAGGATAAGGATCCAAGGGGCTACAGCAGAGCACTGCATGCAGCCTCTGCTCCAGATGCCACAGGAGACAGTACGTATCCCGAGGATAAGAATAGACAGGCGGGCGTCAGGGTCCAGGGCCTTTCGTGTCAGCCATTTAATATAAATAACTAGAGCAAAGAGTTTTGTATCAAAACTTTATTTATTAAACAAAAAATGCACCATTGGAATAACATTTCTATAAAAAATGAATATGAGACTGTTCTACAGTGATTACAAAACCCCTTTTTCCTCATGTGGTAGTATACAAGATCGTGTAGAAACAGTCATTGTTTGAAACTGTAAGCAAGTATCCTTTCTCATAGAACAAGATTTACACTTAAATATTGCAATCACTAGTCTAATTTGGTTAACAATGCTAGAGTCTTGACAGTTCAAAGAAACTCTTTGTAGGCTCAAAATACCTTTTTTTTTTTTTCTTTTTTAAAGGTGTTTTGTAGCAACAAAAAATTTCTTTTTCCACTAAGGCTAGTTAAAGCTGTAGTATACCCATTGCTACCAAATAAACCTACCACTAGCACACTAACAATTCGAATTGCAAAGCCCTTTGAGAGAATGAGTAGCACTCATCTGCAAAATGCTATAGGAATATTTCAGATTTGGTGTTATCTTGTTTGAATGACCCTGGAAAGGGAGAAGGTGGTAATGATGAAGCTTCAGTGGAGGCTTTGCCTGGACGTATCCTCATACTCAGCAACGGACAATTCATTTCCAAAGTGGTCCCTCTGAGGTACGGAACACTGCAGCTTTAATAGCCGTATCTAGATTCCCAACCAGATCTCCCTTTTTATCATAAATTATCCAAAAAGAAGCCACTCTAAATAATAAATTAAATATTACTTATAAAAAGTACACCCGAGACCCACCCACCCATCCCCCAAACAAGCTGACAATTCACAAAGTTCAGAATTGCCAGGTTTACCCTACAATGATAAAAAACAGCATTTCTCCTCCTCACCAACATTCCTTTCTTGCATCTGAAAATACGCTTTCAGCACACAGTGAGATCCCTTGGCCCACGCATCTGTGACATCTTGCAGAGTTTTGCTGTTGCTCTCCAGCCAACAAAAATGTATAGGATGACAATGTACAAAGGCTCTCTACTGAGAGCAGGAGAAGATCTCCTTCAGAGAGTGCAGCTAGAAGTTGCCAAGTGAACGTTACCCAACGGCAGCAACGCAGAGCCCAGAAGCAGTATTTATTCACGGCTATGGACACGGTGCTAGTCTCCTATATAACCTCACTGACCAGGAAATACTCAGGCATTTCGTTTCATCATTACTTTTTTGGAAGCAGGTATTTGGACAGCAAAGTACACTGAGGCATGGGAATGTGTATTTTTCACTGGCATGGAATATCACACAGAATATCTGGGATTCTCTAAGCATCTAATGTAATTTAAAACATGGGAATCCAGTTAAGAGCTTTCCTGTGCAATATTTAAGTGATTTCTGAAAGTCACTAGAGAAATGGACATGATGAGTAAAATGGTGCTTTGAAAGTAATTTAAGGGACGCCCGGGGGGCTCAGCAGTGGAGCATCTGCCTTTGGCCCAGGGCGTGACCCTGGAGACCGGGGATTGAGTCCCAGGTCCGGCTCCCTGCATGGGGCCTGCTTCTCCCTCTGCCTGTGTCTCTGCCTCTCACGAATAAATACATAAAATCTTAAAAAAAGAAAGTGATTTAAAAAGAGAGAGATTGCAGATTTGAGTGTATTCCTGCTTCTGCAGCTCTACTCTGCCATGGGCCCTGTATAGGCTACGGGGTTAGGAAAGCTATAGGATACCAGCCGCCAGCCCTCCGCACGGTCCATGACTGTGCAAAGTAAACTGGTTGGTTGAGGGAGGGAAAGCAACCTCGTTCTACATCTACCTTAAAGCCCAGATGATTTTGTCTTCTCTAAACACACCTAACACTAGGAAGCTTTTTTTCTGTTTTTCTCTCTTTTATGGACTAGAGACAGAAATTCTAAAATAATAAGTCTGAGTCTGGGATACAATTTCAAGCGAAATGGTAAGGTGATGTCTTTGGAGGTGACTTTTTGCTGTTGTTGTTGTTGGAGTACAGTCCAGCTGCCACATGAAACCTTCTATTAAATTTGGAGAAGACTTTAGACGTTTCTCTAAACAGAGTCAGCAGACAGATGGATCAAAAGGGTGGATCAGAATGAGCAAACATCTTCAAACACAGACTATGAAAGGTTTCCAGAAAAACCTATACTTAGGGATTCTTTATTGGAAAAGCCTTGAGTGCCACACTTTAAAGCTTCCAAATACTGACAGGAATGATGCACTGATGCTGGGACATTCTCCTTTTGTAGCTCCTACCGAGGCAGAGGACCAAACCATATGTGCCATCTTGAACATCCCTTATTTTGCAGAGAATAGCATTATATCCAATCCCTCACAGGAAGCCTTAATAAATTCACCTCTTATATCTCTGGCTTGATCTGTTTCTTTTCTTTTCCAGATAGTTCAACTGAGTGTGCATTTTAAAATACCCAAATGCGAAGTTCCATTATTTAAATATTCTAGAAGCTTATAGTGCTATAAGCTACAAAGAGGTAGCTATGCCTCTTTTTTTTTTTTTTTTTTTTTACTGAATATGAATCACTAGGAAATATTTAACTTTTGGCTAGAGCATCCTCTGAATATGCCTTAGGCATTTTGAGCTAACTGCTTTTCTGTGAATTTAACAAATGCAGAAGTTTCTAGAGGAAAGAAAAACAGCTTTCTCATCGGTATGAAATACAAAAGAAAAATACCAAACTTTTTCAAGAAGAGGCTCTTGCCTGACAGTTCAGTGCAGTGCACGGGAGGCCTGAGCATGCCCTGCCAAGTTTTATTTTCTTCTTTTTCAGGGAGAAATGAGTCCTGGTGGCAGGGCTCCTGGTTGGCTGTCAAGCACCGCCCTTTGGGAGTCAGAGAGATTTATGAGCTTAAAGAGCCCTGTATGTTATGAACTAGGCTCAGAGTGGGAACAAAATAGAGGCTGTCCTGCAGTCTTCACGGATTGCTTCTTGTCAAGACATCAGAAGGCTGGGAAATTACAAAGTTACCTGAAGACTTGAGGAGGCAGTTATATACCTATGTGAACTCTTTGAGAGAGTGGGGAGCAGAGTTTAACAAAAGGTGTGGTAAGATCATTGCATATTAAAGCCATTGGGTAGGGACACCTGGGTGGCTCAGAGGTTTAGTGCTGCCTTCAGCCCAGGGCCTGATCCTGGAGACCTGGGATCGAGTCCCATATCGGGCTCCCTGCATGGAGCCTGCTTCTCCCTCTGCCTGGGTCTCTGCCTCTCTCTCTCTCTGTTTGTGTGTCTCTCATGAATAAATAAATAAGTAAAATCTTAAAAAAAATAAAGCCACTGGGTAAAGCACACAGGAGTGTCTTCAGAGAATTTAAATGGATTCTACTAATATCTTCAAGGCATGAAGCAAAGACTTATTAGCATTACCAATGACTAAAATAAACCATTGTATTTCCTTATACAAGCTTCAAGAGCATGTACCAGAAATGTACCTCTCACTGAAAACAAATAATGCATATTTTCATGTAGTCTTAATTTTTTTTTTATTTGTTGAGGTCAGTGACTTTGACAAGAGTCATCTAGAATTTTGTGAAGAATGGTAGTTCCCTTGGTTGTCCAGATACAGTCTATAGGTTGAAGATGTGACTCAGTCTGAAATTTGAGATTTGCAGCCCATCCCAAACAGAGCACTCAGGAAGACATTCCTTGGATAACAGATGCCATCAGAGAATGTTCCTTGTTTATTGGTTTTAGAAATGGAGGGGGCATTCTGGGACCTCGAGAGGGGAAAGCTAGCCTGATAAACATGTTCTGAGGTAATGAATTGCTTCTTGCTAGATGCAACATTATGCTAGGAAATGCCTTGTTCCCGGTCAGTGGAGGGCTGTTTACCTAAGTGCCCAGATTTTGAAGAAGAATAATCCGCCCCGTAGAATAACGTCACATAGCTCTTCAGAAGAACTTCAAGAAAATCTTAGTAAATTGAATAAGCACTCTTGTTGAAGGAACAATTTCACAAATGGACCAGACTTTCTAATGAACCATTTGAACAAGCCCTCTCTTTGACATCAGATTTCCTTCCCGACATAAAACTGTAAAAAAATAATCTGAATTATTACTTCTGTTACAGTGCCATTTTGCTCAAAATATTTTATTCAGGGATTCATATATAATTACCCACCTAATAAAAGGAGCTATTAGGTTGTAAAGATCCTATCCCTTCCATGCTCTTTTAAAATTATGACCTACTCAAGCTTGAAATCAAAGACAGAGCTGAAAGGAATAATTCAGCTGAAACTCTCTTATTGGGTTTTCAAGTCGCCTAACTGATAAATATGCAAACTAGCTCCCTTTTGGCGATTCAGCTGCATAAACAGGGATTAACTCCAAATGCAGCTGAAAATTCAGAAACTGAAAAGGTGCACACAGAATGTTCTTAATTTCACCTAGTTCCAAGCTGTGGATAAACATGGCATTCGAAGTTTCAAATTCTAGGTCACAATGAAGATGCAGCTCTGAAAAGCATCCACTGGATTTAGAATGTGTCAGAAGTGTCAAGTGGCACCTTCCCCTCCGCTCCTCTCTGCCTCTGGGCAGACAGCGTAGGGAGGTCCCTTGACAACAGGGCCTGGTGGTTGCCCCTGACCAATACCGCCCCCTCTAAGTCAGCGAGGACCACGTTGGCAGAAATGACATCACCCAAGAGCAGGTAAAGTTTGAGACCGTCTTCCATTTTCCTTCCCTTTTTCAGGTCTGTTCTCAGGGCGTCTGCCATTTCCACAGAGGGTGACAGGGACGTGGGTCAGGTGGCAGCGGTGTGTGGAGCTGGCCACCGCGCCCAAGGCTGGCTGCCAAGGAGACCCCGGGGGTGGGGTGGGGGGGATAGGATGAAGGGGGGGAGCTCTTCCGGCCAGACTTCTGAGAAGGATGGCCGTGGTGAAGCTTAGAAATGTCATCACAGTGTGAAATGGCACAAAAGCCACCCAAATTGAAAAGTGTCCTATTACAAGCTTAAGCACATAATTACCGTGTGTCTGAGAAGATTGCATATTGTATCCTCTTTCAGGAAACAAACTGCTGCTGGCAGGATGCCACCGGTTACAGATTTTTATGTTCCTGTTCTCCAGACATAAATATTAACCAAGGGTGGATTTACAGATACTTGTTAAAATGGGTGAATTTTACAGCCACTTGCTAATATCCACCACTTGTGCAAGATGAATGTCTGAGTTACAAAACAAGCAATTCGCTGCCTTTTGTTTGTCTACTTATTCACTTTTTTTGTGCTGTTAAGAAAACATCCAACCCTTTGGTGCTATGTAGTGAGAGAATGACCACGGGCGCTTTGTCCTTGGAAGTTGAAAGCATGATAATGAGCTTGCACTTATTTGCCACGGCATGGTACAGGCTTCGATAATGCACTTGCATTTGGAAAGACTAGACCTACACAGAAAGGAAATGACGGGCCTCGATGGAGGAAAACCTAAGCGTTAGGTATGACAGTATGATCACTGCAGCAGCAAAGACCCAGGACTAGTCTAGCAGCTTCAGCTCTGACACTGCAGTGAAGATGCATCTTCGCTTTTGTTTAGGGTAACAGTGAGCATTGTGAACTTCCTGATGCCTAGGAAAGAAGGGATGCTTATTCCTTCTGAACTGCTTCAGGATCTTCCATAACTGAGTGGTCCCGATGGTTGACCTGTACACTGGTTAAGAGTTCTTGGACACAGGTGTGCTGTTTATGGGTAATTGGGATGCTGCAAAGTTCCCAGAAAATACACCTCATCAACTGGGTAATATGTGTTAAAAGGCCGAGCCTGTGATGGCATTCAGCTGCTTCATTAGCCCTTCCAAACTTGCCATTTGTTCACTCAAATCATCCTGTTCATACACCTATGGAAAGAATGAGAACAAAGAGTCAGTAAGGTGAATATCGATGAACTCCTTTTACGAAGGCAGTGGCCCCGTCTCGTTGGTTTACTCTGTATTATGAGGCCCGTAGTCACAGCAAGAGGCTGCGCTCAGAATATGATCATTGAATGAAGAGGCCGGCAAGAAAAGAGGTGGCAATGAGAGGAGTGACTGCAAGCCGTTTCACTAACTTCACTCACTGTGTGTTGAGGAAAAAGCATTAGAGTTAAAAAAAAAAAAAAAAAGTATTTCACATCAAGTTCTACTAGTCTAGCTGTATAGTCTCTGATAAGTCAGTGACACTTGATACACAGTTCTCAGCTATAAAATGATGACCGTCTCTAACCCATAGGCTATTCTGAGCATCTCGTGGAACGTTTAGTGACAATCATAGTGGCCATCACGTGGTGCATATTCAGCACCTTACTCCTGTCCCTTCCTGTAGGTCACCCAGCAGGATATGAACAGAAGGTACATCAATATGTTTCTTTTCTTCATAACTCAGCATAGGGACATTTTTTTTCAGAGTTTGATGGGCTTTGCCTTGACCGATGAGAGGTCTGAGGATTATGACTCTAGCTTGTGTGTGGAAACAAAATTCTCACCCCAAATCAGAGTTGGCTGTGTGCACGGTCGTAAATGCCATCGTACAGCATGATTTGATTGGTGGGTAAAACGAAGAAGTCTTAGTGAACGTATTCTCTATAACTCTTACCCCTTGGGAGCCACTGCGATCGGGTCATTGGTAATACAGGATCATTAGTTATCACAGACAGTCTCATTGTTGGCCTCAGGAATCCTGATTCAGTTAAGTGTGAGATGGTTAGAGTCTCTCTTTTTAGCTTCTCAAGTATTTCTTTTTAAAGCTTGCCAAGTATTATTTTTTTAAGATTTTTAAAAAATTTACTTGAGAGAGAGAAAGAGCAAGCACAAGCAAGGGTAAGGGGGGTGGGGGAGAGAGAGAAGCAGACTCCCCACTGAGCAGGGAGCCCGACGCGGGGCTCCACCCCAGGACCCTGGATCGTGACCCAAGCTGAAGGCAGATGCTTACCGTCACCCAGGCAGCTCCCTGCCCCCTAGTAATTTTGAGGACTAGCCAGCGGGGGTAATAAGGCTGTGGTATTGATTTGAATCCCACTTTTATATACTTGCTCTTTTTCAATCTATCTGTTCATGTGTCAAATGGGAATAACAAACTTGCCTCACTGGGTAGCAAGGGTCATTGTTGGTGGGTATTATCTGCTCGGTAAATATTAGGGGCTTTCTTGTTTGTTTGTTTCTTTTCTCAAAGTACACTTTATTTTGACAAATGCAGACCTGCCCTGATTGATTATTCTTGGTCATTCATTGGATTAAATTATCGAGACCATAAGGCCTGAGTCATGATTTCTAGCTCTGTGTAGGACAGAAAGCATTACTCACCACCTGGTCAGAACGTGTCCCTAACTCTGCCCAATAAACACCATTGATCCCAAGAGCACACTGCTGGAGACTACATGGGGGATGGGCACTAACCCGCTCTAGCCACTAAGGAAACGGTTCAAAATGCATGGCATTAAGTGTATTGAAGAGGGTACCTTCTTACAGAAGTCTCAGCATACCAAGGACTGGCTGGGTCGTATACCACATACTCTCCAGAGCTTAAGGGAGATTGAAAAGTAGCCAAGTTGGCTCAAAAAACTGGTCTACATACTAAGAGGGAGGTTGATGGGAGGTGATTACTCATTTCCTAAAAGGTTATCTGGATTGTATTTTCCTTGAATTATCCAGATACCATTGTCCAACATAGCAACCCCCAGCAACATGTAGCTACTGGATTTTTGAAATGCGATTAGTCTGAATTAAAATGTGTTGGGGATCCCTGGGTGGCTCAGCGGTAGCACCGCCTTTGGCCCAGGGCGTGATCCTGGAGACCCAGGATCGAATCCCACATCGGGCTCCCTGCATGGAGCCTGCTTCTCCTTCTGCCTGTGTCTCTGCCTCTTTCTCTCTCTCTCTTTCTCTGTGTGTATCTCATGCATAAATAAATAAAATCTTAAAAAAATGTGTTATACATATAAAATACACACCGGAGTCTGAGCACTTAGTACAAAATATGTAAAATATCTTTTTGACAATTTCTTCGGATTTATTGCATGTTGAAATGACATTTTGGAAATATTGGGCTAGGCAAAGGATAGAATTAAAATTAATCTCATTTCTTTTTACATCTTTTAATGTGTCTTCTAGGAAATTTAAAATTACACATGTAGTTTACATTATATTTCTATAAGACAGTGCTGATCTAGTTTATTGGCCCTAGTCCTGTATATCCTTGAATGCATAATCTTACTACTTTTCATATTAGAGCTTTGGCTGCCACTCTTTAGAATCAACCTTAAACGCAGATATGGGCCACCTGACATAATTCCTTATGAGACGAGATAGGTTACATAAATTTAGGACTTTGACCTGACTTGAGACATGGCCAACGACCCTGAGACTAAACGAATATCGCACTAAACAGCCAACTCCTCACAGAGTAGCACAATCGATTACTATAAATTTGAATCTTTTTAAAGTAAATGAAAAGTATATTAGTCATATAACAGACTTCTGCCACACATTCACACACATACACATATCTGGATTCCTTGGTTTCCATGTAGTTGGAATCTCTTATCGCTTACAGTACTAACATGATAAAGTCAAGAAAAAGTTTATTGTTCATTCAAATGAAATGATTCTAACTTGTTTTTCTCATCGTTTTTTTCCCCCTTCCACCGTAATTTTTCAAGGTATATGATATGGCAGTTCCTTGTTCTCCTTTTAAATGCCTTCTCTTGAAGTATACTCAGAAACACTCTAGAGTTTTCTAAATCTCCGCCTTTAGGCAACATCTTTTCAAATCTCCTTCATAATGTATTTTTGGGAGAACTGTTTTGCTTTCTCAAAATTTAGAATTTTTTGGTCTCCATTGATTTTCAGAGTTTTCTAATGTGATCGCTTTTGAGCTACTTCCTTTAGTTAGCAAACATTTTCTCTCAAATAACTACATTTTCTCTTATATTCAAAATATGTCAGTTCCTTCTCTTTCTTCTTAAGCTCCTTGCTTCATTTCTTCATTTTGTATTTTCTTCTTTGCAATTCTATATTTCTAGGCTATCATATGATTTTAAAAGTCACATATCTGATAACTTCAGAAAAGTCTTCAGAGTATAGCTTTTTGTTATTATTATTATATTTTTAAAGAATCATCATACATGTAGTTAAATGGCAAGGCATTTCAACCCACTGGAAGTTAATATACATATATACATCTATAGACATATATAGGTGTGCAAGGATGTAAAGTCACACATTCTATAGTCACCTGCTTGTATTTTTATGATTGATTTTTAAGTGCAGCAGTAGTCACTGCTTCACCTGACACAGCATAAATTTCAAGGATGGCCTTACATTGGCTGGATCCTCTGTTGCTTTGTGGCTCTCCTCGGATACTTCAGGGGCTGTTGGCACAGATACAGGGAGCAAAGGAGATCTGGCCTTTCCAGCCAACCCAAGAGAGGCTGTTTTAACGTGAGTCTTGGGAAGAGTAGGCCCTGAAATAGAAAACACAGAGTGACGAAAGTAATGTATAAAACATTCCGGGGAACAATCTCTCAAGCATGTAAGCCAACTCTAGTGGGTTGGCATTGATTTTAGGTTATTGTTCATTCTGTAGTATAGAGATGAATTATGACACAATGAATGGGCTCATTTTATTTCTATTGAACGGAAGACAAATTCTGATTAGGCCTCTCCAGATGAAGCTCCACCAGTCATACGTAATTTCAAGTGGATTCCAAATCATCCTGTGAAAGGTTGCCTGGGAGCTCCGGACTGTTCATCACGCCCTACAAAGTGTCAGTAGAACTCATTTGGTGCCAGTCTCAGCTTTGGGTCACAAAGACTTGTGCTAGCTTGCCTAAATAAAGTCTAAACTGTTTAACAGTTCCAAGGAATATTTGTGCAATTAAAAGAGATGGTCGCTCTTGGTCTAACAAATGACTACTAGATGTTATAGTAAAAGAAAGTCCTTCATGGCTAAACCAATAGAATCTCATTATTAATTCTCTTTTGGGAAAAAAAAAAGATATTATGCTGTCCTGATCAGTATCGCTTCTCTCAATAAAATCAAATCATTTGTGGGAACTGCTGAGTTTCTACTAGATGACATTTCTGTCTGTTATAAACAATGGTTACCTTTTCTTTTTGGATCTGAAATTTGTCTTATAAATCCTGCTTAGCTTGTAGCGTAATATAATTTGTCTTTATAGCCTAAAATAAAACCTTTATGAAGGCTTGTTGAATCAGCTAGTATACCTCGCATACCTAAGGACTTCGTCATTCTTAGCTGTCAAAACCTCAGCACAGAGGGTATTGAATAATAAGAGAGGGAGACAAACCACAAGAGACTCTTAATCATAGGAAACAAACTGAGGGGTGCTGTAGGGGAGGAAGTGAGGGGACGGGGTAACTGGCTGATGGACATTAAAGAGGACATGTGATGTAATGACCGCTGGGTATTTATATAAGATTGATGAATCACTGACCTCTACCTCTGAAACCAATAATACGTTATATATTAATTAATTAAACAAATAAAATAAAATATTTAAAGAAGCACGGGAAGATGTTTCCCTGAGTTCTCCTGTATCATCAACAATGACATTTGAGTTCTAATGATCCTAATGGTCTACTAATAGATATTTTGGGTAAAAAATGTTTTGTTATGATCATACTTTGGTTAAACTTTGGTAAACATAATTCTATTTAATAAAACTCAGAGGTTATTATACCATCAAAGAAATTGTGGGCATTTGCCTATTGGGAAAAAGTAATGCAAACAGTCTAAAGAGGCCAGCAATTGGGTATATGCTAGGCAAAATAATGATGAATCATAACAAAGCACCTTTTCTCATACTTTCATATTTATATGGCCTAGTGTGAATTCCTTCAGATTTCTAGTCTTTCATTCTTAAATTTCAGAGATCAAAAGTGTGCATTTGGGGCAGCCTGGGTGGCTCAGTGGTTTAGCACTGCCTTTGGCCCAGGGTGTGATCCTGAAGACCCAGGATCGAGTCCCACATCAGGCTCCCTGCATGGAGCCTCCTTCTCCCTCTGCCTATGTCTCTGCCTCTCTCTGTGTGTGTCTCTCATGAATAAATAAATAAATTTTTTTTAAAAAAGTTTGCTTTTGGAGTGATTTATCACTAGAGGATGATCTTAAGTTTTTGGTAGCTCAGATGAAGATATAGAAACAGGAGGAATGTCAATCATTTTCTTTGAGAGAGGAAATTTACTGAGTGTCTACTAAGCTCCAGACCTTTGCTAAGTACTTTAAGTCATTTTAGGTAAAACAAAACAAAATGAAACAAAAAAAACAACAAAAAACAGAGTGGAGAAGAATTTGGGATTCGTCAGTCCAGTCTACATCCAGATCCTGGAAAGCTCAACTATGTACTAGCCATGCAATCCATTGGTCAACTGACTTAACTTCCCTTGGCCTGTTTCTTCTTCTGTAAAATGGAAATGATACTTTGTGAGGATTAAAATAAGATTATGTAATTAAAGTGCCTGATCTCTGTAATTTGTGCAAAGAGGGCAAGCTATTATCAATATTTAACTGTCAAAACAATACATGAATTTTCAGGTCACATATGAGGATGCTAAACTGAAGAAGAAATGAAGTACCTTACCCAAGCTCACACATTTAGAAAAGGGCAGGTGTGTAAGGGTGTGTACCAAGATCTGTCTAACTCCACTGAGCATAGCAAGGCTTTAGCATGAATGTGTTGATCTAGCCCATCCAATTTAAGTGAGCTCTTTGAAGAAGCAATGTATAAGAACAGAGAGTCTAGTTCAAAGACTGTAAGTAACTTGGGAGTAAAAACTATTTATTGTGTTTTCTCATGGTTGAATTGGCTTTTAACATAAAGGGGAAAACAACATTCTAATAAACTCTGGTATTGATTTAAACTACATTTATTACAATGTTAATGAAATATATACAAACATAACAAATGGCATAGCTTTTACAAATTTGTAGTTCTTATACTATGCTAAAACCCGAAACATATTTAAAGTTAAATAGCAAAGTCCTATAGAAATAGCACAATTTGAATTAACGTCATTAATTTAATATGATGAATGAGTTGGTTTGGGTAAAACAAAATAGCCATTTAAATGTGGTACTGACTGTTATGGCATAAGTCCCTTGGGTTTGTCTCATATGCTCAGGTTAAGACTACCAGTTTCCTCTGGTTGAACAAGAGGCAAACCTTTCTTCTGGAGAATGTGGTGCCAGCTTGTCGCCATCGGATATAAACAAACTCTTGGTATATTAAGTCTACCCCTATCATTTTCTCTTTAGCTTCTGACTATAAATGCAATGTTCCTGGAGCCAACTTAGTTCTAAACTCAAATACAAAGACAGGAACTAAAAGCCCTGGCAAAGTGATTCCATAAAATGGCTCCCCTGATGCTCCAATATGTGTAATTCACATTAATATTGTAGATAATTACTAACGTGAAAGGAGGAGGGTTAGAAAGGAATTTTCATAGAGGACTGGTGAACCTTGAGAATGTATCTTTTGAATCCCTACTTTGAGTTACATTTCCTGAATTATGATTATCTTCCCTTCTACAATGTTCACCATGTTCTGCTTAAACCTGAATTTAGCTTTGCCATAGAAAGATGCTTCTCTTAGAATATTCCATGAGCTATCTCTTCCTTCCCTATATTTAATAGAGTAGGTGCATTTTAAAAACTAACACAGATTTCTGTACGTATCTTTATTTATTTTTGCTATAATTTTGACTTAGGTTTTCTTGATTATGAATTTTTTTATTTTTAATTTTTTAGCTTTAAATTTTTTATTTTTATATATATTTTTAAAGATTTATTTATTTATTTTAGAGAGATAGAGAGAGGTAGAGAGAGAGCATGAGCAGGAGGTACAGAGGGAGAGGGAGAGAGAATCTCAAGCAGACTCCATGCTGATCTCATGATCCTGAGATCATGACCTGAGCCAAAACCAAGACTCTCAACTGCCTGTGACACCCAGGCTCCCCTAGCTTTAAAACTTTTAATAAACTAAACTATGTCTGAAAAATCTGCAATTCAAGTCTTAAACACATGTGTATCTTGTATCTAACGCATATTGCAAATCAATTCACTTTAACATAGGTATCTACAAAGGGAATTACACAAGAAGCCAATGACAAAGGCACAGCTTATTGTGTAGGAAATTCAAATAAGCTGTGCTTGTTTTATACCAAGAAACATAAAAGAATAAAGATTATTTGAGAATGTATTGGGCTGTTCTATTAAATCCTCTAATATTTACCTTGTTTGTTGTGGTTTTGCATGTGCAAAAATTACATTTCTCAGTATAAAAGTATATTCTGATGTTTTTTTTTCTGTCCTGGGTCCTAAACACTTGGGCAGCTGCATGATGTATTATACTGCATCTAAAATACTTAGAGTATTACAATATGATGCAAGTATGCCTAAAGCGTACCATAACTCAGATCTATTAGAAAGAAGATCATTATAATTGATTTTCTCTAGTGTCCAGGCAGCAGTTATACATTCAGAACCTACTGAGTGTTGAACAATATATAAGACATTGCATTTTACAAAAGGAGCTAAAGACATTGTCTTAGCTTCAAAGACCACACAGAGTGTTTAAACCTCAAGTGACTGCCTTTTCTCAAGTCATTTTCACAGATTCAAAGAAATTCAGAATGCTGGCCCCTAGAGGGCTCTTGGAATTCATCTAGTGACCTTCCCTTTATCCTGCTGAACAGAACACCAAGGTCCCTGGAGACCAAAGGATCAAGGTCAAATTAATTTCAATAAAACTCCAGTATAGGTGAAGAATTTGAACAATTTTTAGAGTTCGTTATTAGCAGTGTTTGTCTGATTGTACTTTATGGCCTTAAATATTTTTATTTCCTTTTCCTGGATGGGGAATTAAGAAAAGACTCTGAGGGACATTTCCCAGGAGAGGTTTACCAATAGCAGAAAAGACAACTTTGATCTCAGAAATGCCCTTTAGTAAAGGGGAGCAGAAAACTGTAAAACAAAGATTTCTATGAAAATATGCTACCTTGAAACTCTGATGTGCATGCTCTTGGGTGTACATGGAATCTGTTCCTATGCTATGTTTGCGTTTAGGTAGCTTCAGCATTTTCTACTCTAAACCACCAATCTTTTTTTTTTTTTTTTCCAAAGATTTTATTTATTTATTCATGAGAGACACAGGGAGGGGCAGAGACATAGGCAGAGGGAGAAGCAGGCTCCCTGCAGGGAGCCCGATGCTGGACTCAATCCCAGGACCCTGGGATCATGCCTTGAGCTGAAGGCAGACGCTCAACCACTGAGACCCCCCATGTGCCCCAGAACCACCGATCTTTTAAATCTGGACACTGGTGAGAGGTGCGTCCTTACAAACTCACCAAGCTGAGCTTCTTTCCTTACTTAAGCACTTCTAGTTCACCATGTGTTCGTGGTTCCTGGCTGGATTTTCTAGTCTGTATTCCTGTCCCTCCACAGGACCATGAGACATGGCTTTAATCCTTCACCTCTTGCTGGAGACCTTATTAAGGGCTTGCCCAAATGGTTAAATTCTGAATTCATTTTCTACACCATTTAAACCAAGCAAACATCTTTATATAAAATCACCAGTCCCATAGCATGAGCTATGCTCAAGCTATGCTCAAGCTTACGCTCAGTGTAATCTTTTAGCATTTCTATTAGAAAGTGACGGCTGAGAGCTCAGTCCCATCTGAAGAGGACGCTGGGAAACATCTTGCCACCTCTGACCTACTGATGATGGTGATTGTTGGGGGACCATTTATTTTGAGTCCATTCCTTCATGTTGAACCTTCCTCAACTTCAGTAACAGGTGGGGCATTGCCACTTATCCTCCATTGTTATTTGGCCTTTTCTATGCTGCCCTCAGACACCAGTTTAAAAGCTAACTTTGTACTTGTAGCCCTGGTGCCCCGCCTATTCTCTGTGTACTCCCTCTTCACAGGCTGCCTTAAGGCATGGTAGCCTTTGCTGTAGCCAGCGGTGTTTTGACACACTGAAAGAGAACCACAATCGTACCTTCCCAAAGAACTAATGGAAACAGTAGGAATTATAAAAAGCATTTACACCAGGGTATTAAATGTCTGTTCTTCAATGTTGAGAAATGATAGAATTTTTGCGAGGTTTTCCTATTTTTTGTAGATACAGGGAGTAACCAACAGATAAGTCTTTGCATGTATTTCTTTGCTTTGGAGAACTGAACTTAGCTTGATAATTGGTCTAAACATGAGAAATTTCAATGCAACTTATACGAGTTTTATCAGAGCAATATATCAAAGCAAAAGCAAGAGACAAAAATTAAAAGAATTCTTTCCGTGCTTTCAGCTGCTAATATAATATAACCTTAACCTGGCAGTCAGGATCCTCTGTGGTCACACGCAAATATGAAGAGCAACTGTCAGATGTAAACAAGAACACCCATGTTACTCTCAGAGGATGTGAGCAGAGCTGAGGGTGGCAGCTCGTGATAAGAGGGCTGGCACTGGGGCCGTGAAAGATTGTCTCCCTTCATAGATGAGCCTATGAGAGATGAGGGGTTCCTAATCCTGAAGATCAAGCTGGTCTTCATGACAAAAGGTTTCTGATATCCTGTATTATTTACTTTTTCTTCCCATGATAGTAAAATATGTATGATCTACACAATAAATTCTGAGCACAGAGTGTGTATTCAAATAAATATCTAAATATTGAGAAAGAGTCCTAACCTGGGACTTAGGAGACCCTGTCACATTGTTTTACAACTTTGACTCAACAGCCTACTTTCTTTGGGTCTCAGTTTCTTTATATCTAGAAAGGTCAAACAATTTAATCTTTCCTTTCCACAAGGAAAGAGAATACAGCTACTCTACCCATACTGAACTTTACATTTGGATTTCTCTGCCCTCCTTAAGATTCAGGAAGCATTAGTTAATCCATGGCAAAAAATGATTCCAAAGAAATCTCTAGCAAGTAAATCCTTAAAATCCAATTATAGTAACTTATGAGTTAAACTGGTACTTTCTAGAAAAAAAAGTATTATCCTTTTCTCTTAAAGGTATTAATGAAAAGCCATAACAACTATGATTGTTTTGCTCTTTTATTTCAAACTAACAATAGACAGTTCACCTAAAAAAGGGCAGTGTGAAATCACAGTGAGTTTACATTATCTATGATTAATTGAAAAATTTAAATTTATAAATGCCCCATCTGAAACCACTATAGGTTTTCCCCTACCCAGGGTGCATGTTGAAGAAGTATTTCAGGCGACCCTTAGGTAGAACACATGATGTTGATATGCTAAATAAATGGGTTTACACCGATATACAACTAATTAAGTGAGCACTGCTTTGGTTTTAATGTTACTCTCCTCAGCAGGACCCACTGAGGGGATAAAATACAAATGAAGCTGAAGATCTGAGATGGCCCAGCCATGTGCATCAGGTGTAGATAAGCAGCCTCAGCGGGAATTTACTGTTTTAAGCTTTATTTTCACAGTACAGTTATTAAACATTTCATTTGCTCATTAGGTACATAATGTATGACTGCCAGGTGCAAACTCCTGCTAGCATCTCTCTGCAGAGGGTTCTCCCAAGTAAAATGACTCTTGGTGAGAAATGCCGGCAGAGGCTGCAGAAGGAAGAGAGTGAACAGACTCCTCTGGCTCAAATCAGAGGCCACTGGGTAGCATGATTTTGATTTCAATATTAATTTTCACATCCTTGCCTACTTTTTCCCATTTCATATCTCATTTTCCACTTCTTCACCCTCCAGAATACAGATAAAATGGGTAGTTTCGAAGAGGCTTGGGTTCACCTCTCCACTTGGTCTCTGACCCATCCTGACAAATGAAATGACCTCTCTCGGTCTGGTTTCTATGTGAACCATAATATCACTCTAACATGTATTTACTATTAAATAACTACTCTGTGCTCAGGATGTCTGGGGGAAAATGGAAGTATAGAGCTGTACACACTTCTCACGCGCAAGGAGCTCTTGAGGCTCTGGAAGAAATAAGGAACATGTATATGGGAAGCATAATATTCTCTACCTTTTCATGTTGACAATATATTGAACAAAAAGCGAGTGGCTGTATTTACCTAGATACAACAGCTTCAGGCATTCCTCGTGAGTGACTGAATTTCAAGTATGTGAGCTTTGGCATCAGTCTCCGAGCATTTAGTCTGTATTCTATTTTAAAGGTGAGGAACATGCCTCAATGTCACTTCTGGGACAGAAGCTTTGTGCTCTTCTCCTAACTTTCTCATCTCTCTTCAAAAATAAGGGAAACACTGAGGATGTGTTAATGAGGTGACCAACTGGGTTGAAGACATGAGGTAAATATTGTCCCAGATGGCTTAAAAATCCTGTATACAAGAGAGGTGTTTATTTTGCATTTATAATTATGTTGGGAAATAATGACTAAGAAAAGGATAGACAAGAAGGCCTCAAGGACAAAAACATTGTCTAACATGTCTTTTTGTCCTTAGGACCTACATCACTACCTAATTCCTACACAGTACAGCTGACGTCATACTTTGTAGAATTCATTCCTGGAAACAAGACAACAACAAGCAGAGGAGGCTGCAGAGACTCTTGCACTCATAATTCTGCTTGTTTCTGCTGCTTCTTGATTTAGATATCTTCTGGAGTAAAAAAGGTTTCAGAAAAATCATCAATGATCTTGAGAAATGAATTTGCCAGAACACTTCCAGGTCTCCCCCTTTCTTTTGATGCTTTTCTGAGGGTCCCTGACCATTTATTAGTAAAACAAAGCCTACAAAATCAAATCTAAGCACCTGTGTTGTTTATTTTTTATTTTATTTTTTAATATTTATTTATTTATATTTATTTTTTATTATTATTTTTTTTACCTGTGTTGTTTATTGGCAGGCTCCCACAGCTCAAGTTCATAGGTCCACTGTGACTTCCTATGTTCTTTTGCATATAATGTCAAAGTCAAAAAGCCTCTCAGTTAATTTCATGGATATTCCACGTTATTTTTAGTTTGTTATTAAAGAGACAGTTGTGTCCTCCTCCAAAACTGATCCTTTCCTTCTAACTTTTTCTACTCTATTTGTAACAAGAAGCAACAGGTATGAGCTTTTTATTTACATCAATTCATCAATTTAGATGATGCTTTTTTTGTGCTCATAGGAGGAGAATTGTCAATTCTATTCTTTTACGAAAAATAGGCTTAAAAACCCTTCTTGTATTATCTCATTTTTGCTGGTATTCTAGTTATCAGACTTCAGAGAAACCACATTCCGGATTCATACAGAAACAAATGACACTGCATAAAGTTTCCATATCATTTCATGAAAGCCTCAGAAAAATGCAGAAACTAGCAGAAATCCAGACATCCCTCTCACACAACTTTTGTAATTATGTACTCCATGTACAATATCATCATTCCCAAATTCATCCACATTAGTATGCAACAGATTGCATTTCTGGTGTATTTCACTGGACATAAATATAATGGTCTTTACTTTCCAAAAATCAATTCATTTTGTCAATATTGGAAATATTTCCTTTTATAAAGACAATTAGCCACAGAGGAGTCTGGTTTTGTAGTATAATCTTGATTTTTTCAGACCCAGATTCATTATTATCCTGATTTACTTGATGTTTAAAATCTGGTTTTGTTCTTAAAAGAAGTCATCAAATATCCCTTTGTCTCTTTCATGCACACACACACACACACACACACACACACACAGAATTGGATGGATATCAAGATACTGTGGCCAGAAATATAACTTCTAGATTACATTCTGGAGTTAGTACACTATCATATTAACCCAATCTTCCAACTTTTACGAGTATATCTCTCAGACTGACCAAAGCACAACATTATATGAATAACATTTTTGGTACAAAAGCATTTTAAAAACTCAGGACAACTTACTTAGTCAATAAGGTGATTATATAAGTCAATGATCATAAACCTTAAAAATATTTTCAACTGTACGTTAAACACCATCACTACTTCCACCCCAAAGAATATGTGAGCCATTGAGGAAAGGAAGTTAGGCAAGCATTTCCATTTTCTCCTTTGAGAAGCCAACTTCTTATATATATTTTGCTACCATACTTTTAGGGGTTGTCTACCCTTGCACATTACCTATTTATTTATCCATCATGGTTTTCTCAGACATCTGGCTTTTGATCTCACTAGTCTATAGAAATGTCAGATATAAAGGTCATAAATATTGTCATAATTTTTCAGCCTAATGGGTATCTGCCTTATAAACCTCTCTATGGGATTGGTTAGTATTACATTTTCTCAGTTCTAAGATTCACAGCAATATTCCTGAAACCAGGATGCTTCTTACAATTGATTCTGTACAATTATTATAGTTTTTTTTCACTTTAAAGTTATACAACTAAATCAATGGGATATTCCAAAGGCAATAGAATCTTTTTACACTTGCTGAGGTAGTTAGGGGTAAAGTGAATTGATGTCTGCAATTTCCTTTGAAATGCATCAAAAATTAAGGTGGATGGATGGATGAATAAATTTGAGGCAAAAATATAAAAACCCATTAATTATAGAATCTAAGTGGTGGGTATAAGGGAGTTCACTTGCACAATTTTTCTGAGCATTTAATTTTTTATAATAGAATATTAGAAGAAAAAAAACGATGGCAACTTTGGAACAAGGAACTATTATATTTAAACTTGCCTTTTCCTTGAAATGCTCTTCCTTTCTTTACTTCTGAAAAATTATACCATCGTTATTCTCCTATCTCGAGTACCTCTTTTTTTACTCCCTCATAAAATGTAGACTTGCCTTAGATTTCTTTTTCAAATTTCTTTTTCTCCAAATTATTTCTCTAGGAGTTGTCATCTATCCGCCATGTGCTAAAACTCTCACCTCTCTGAAAATGATTGTCTAATCCACTCTTCAGTTGTGACTCCCTCTTGAATTCCTCCCACTTGCCCACATCTACTGTACACCTGCAGTAGGGTGTCCCCTGCTCCTTCTGGCTCAACAGACTCCACTCTCTCTGACTCTCCCTTTCCTCCCAAGCAGTGTCTTCTCAACTCACTTCCCTCTTTCTGTTTGCTTATAACCATGTTCCTTAAGACCCAGGATTCAAAGAACTGAGTCACCTTGGCCCACACTTTCTCTCTCATTCTTCATAGCCAATTTATTCACTCAATTGCCTGTTTCTTCTTTTGGAAGATAAGTCCTGCAGCTGTCTCTTCCATCTGTTCTCACTTCCATCAATCTACATTACACACATTCCGTCTAAATCTCAGTTTGTGATTTGATTCTCCTCAGTCCGTGCTCTACCCTTTCCCAGCTTATTATCTCGTGATTACTCTAGGAATCATTCTCTCTGGCAAAAGAGCGTTACCTGCAGACTCTGAAAATATGTTGCACTTTCTCATGCCTAGTGTTTTCCTCACTCTGGTCCTTCTTCCTAGCACACTTGTGTGATTCTCCAGCAATCGAGAAAGAATACGACCATCATGCAGAAGTAGCCATTACATCTTGTCCCTGCACTTTAGTAACTGTGATCTTAGAGATGTTATTCAATTCTCCTATACTCTGGGTGCATTCCATATAAAATGACATGATCTACTTTACAGAGATGGTGTGGGATTTACGGACAAGACACAGGCAGGATGGCATTTTTCATAGTCCTTAGTTTGTAGCTGTCATAGGATTGCCAACTGATAAGCATTTTTTTAATCATGAAATGATTTGTGTTTTACCGTGAGTTATCCAGAAATGCAATTTCTTGAAAATAGTCTATTCCCCAAAGATACTGGTTAATTGACATTTTATTCTTTATTTGCTATGGAACAAAATGTCAATGAAAAATTCTGACTAATCTGTGTCATGCTGGGCCAGAAAGAAGATCCGTTCAAGTCCATATATGGGAAATTATTTATAAGGAAAATATATTGCTGTGCAATGTTCTATGACTTTTCAATATTTGACATGTTCTGCAGCATGACGTTTCTGAATAGTTTGTATCTATAAGATGACTGGAAGCTGGTTCTGAAAAAAAAAAAGGCTATACAATATCTTGTATTGGGCTAAGAAATAAGCCCATAGTATCTCTGGGTTCTTGACATCTATCTAGATATTTATTTTAGTCTTCCAACAAGAAATAAAACTTTCTCTGGTTGTGTGTGTTGGGCTAATTCAAGTATAAAAAATATGTAATCAATACATTTTTGTAAAGGAAAATGAAAAAAAAGGTGACAAAATAAAAGCCAATGGAAATGTAAATAATACATGGAGAAGACAGAAAAAAATAAAGTCTACTTTTCCTTTTCCTCCTGTGAATGTATCTGGAGTTTCATGCCTTGGGATAGCATTAGAATATTTCTGGAAAAAAAAATCTCTTTCTTTCTCTCTCTCCATATTTACATGTTAAGGGAGGTGCTAAAATATAAGTGGAATGTTTATTATTTGTGACATTACTAATTGCATAATCCTTGGCAATTTTATGTATATGTATTATTACATAGTGGTTCAGAAAAGCAGATTTTGGTTTCAGAAAGTCCTAGGTTCAGATCCTGGCCCTGACATTTTGATATATTGTAACATTGAATTAATTACCTTATCTACTCTGATCCTGAATTTTGTCATGAGTCACTACTTTCCTCTTTGTGTTTCTGTGAAGATTATATCAAATAGCAAATTCACGGTTAACTGTCTGCTAATGGCAATTGTCAGTAACAAAGTCTGCAAACATATCACCATGGTTGGAATCAGTTCACTTTTTTCTTGAGTATCTACTGGGACCCACCACCTATTAGGTTTTATTGCGATATTAAAGGATATCGAAAAGTGGGGTCTATTATGATATTAAATGTGGTTTGGGAAGATAAATCACGCAAGAGTGAAATATTTCATTAGAATCATACTACACGTAGATTAAATAAAGAGGTAAGAATCTAAGAATAAATGCAAGAACTAATTAGGAAGGGACTGACTGTGTGGCATCTGGAAGACAGTGAGTGCACTTGCTGAAACAGGAGAGGGGGATGGAGCCTGAGCGACAGACCTGGCCCCCCGACTGCCACGGGGTTAACTTTTAGGCCCTGCCATCAGCTGTCTAACCCAAAGGCTTAAGGAGAAAGGTAAATATGTGCAGAAAATTCTCAAACATTACAAACATCAAGAAATTGGGGGGGGGGGGCTTTTGAGCACTCTTCTCATGGTACTTTCCAATATTCTATCATTGTTTCTCTCTCTGATCTTCAATTTCTCAAATTCAAATACTTATGTACCTGTAGGTGCTTGTATAGGATCTGTTACCATTTAAATTAAGAAGCTGTGACCCAGAGAAAAAAAGCCAAACAATGTAAAAGAAAGTAAAAGAAAGAGGTTAGTGGGATAAGGGAGAGAAGGAGAAAAAAAGACAGAGGGAGGGAGGTAGACTTTAATTGTTCAAATGCTTATTGGAGAAGCAGGTTCTTTTTCTTTAAAAACTCCCCTCTCTCTCACGGGCTCTTTATTATTACCAAGCCTCCTCAAACATATATTTACTCCTTAGAATGATTTATTGCCCAATAAATGATTTATGATGATATTTTTCAGGATATCATATAATACAACCTAACGTCTTCACTACTCAAATACCATTTCTTTTATTATTGCCCGTTCTCTGTGATTTATATTATTACTGTTTATAGATTCATTTACCTTACCACCAACAAAAATTTCTTTAAAAAACATTTTTTATAGATTTCATATGCTCGTCATCCTGGGATGACGTTGGCTGAGCCTCAAATTTTCATTGCACAATGAGTCACTCTTTGAGGAAGAGTGTGCGTAATCATCCAGGCTCTGCTGAAGTGCTTTCCATTGCACACCAGAACAGGGGATGCCGGGGACAGGTCACGATGACCTGCCCAAATGACAACACATATCCGTTTCCCACAGAACCCCCTTTTCTGGAGAAAATTTATCACAGACAGTTATGAATCTTACCTATTAGTCTTCATTGAAAAAAACAACAAAAATGAGACAGCTTCAGAAGTGGGAATTCTTTTAGGACATTGAACTATTAATCTAATTCCTTCATCAGGCATTGACAAATATATACTAAGGCCCCAGGTGTTTGTACAAGAAAATGAATGGCTTAATTTTGCAGAATTTCATTTGGGGAGGGCCAAAGTGTTCAGCTCTCGGCCTTAGATTCCAGAAAGTTACTTTAATCAAGGCTTTTGGATTGGTCTAAAATCAAAAGCAAAATGAAGCAAAACAAAAACATTTTGTTGTTGACATTGCACAACTGAGCCTAAATGCCGGATGATGACAAAGTGGCAGGTTAAGTGGTCCTTAACTTGTTATAGAGAATGAACAATTTGAGACTCTAACAAAAGCTATAAATTCACTTACTGGGAAAAATGTGCCTGCGTGCGCACACATGCAAACACACATAGGTGAGCGTGATTTCAAGTGAGTCACAAAACCCACGAGTTCTTCCATGAACTGCAGGTGAAGGGCACATGGTATGTTCTAGAGCCTCGCTATCGCAGAGTGTGAGCCCCAGAGTGGCAGCACGTTCTGGAATCCTCTGGGAAATGCAGGATCTCAGGCTTCCCTTCAGAGCCACTGAGTCAAAACCTGCATTTTAATAAGGTCTGCAGGTGGTTACCAGGTGTAGGACACTTAAGAAGCATGGCTTTGGAAAGCCACATTCATGGAGAATTTAGAATTAAAGACTTCTATGTCAAATCACATTGGGAAGTGAATCATACTATCATATTCCCAATAAAACAAAATATATTATTCATAAGTGAGAAGACAAAGGTGTCAGTATTGTTTTACATGCATGTAATGAGAAATAACTGCTTTTTCAATAGCTCAGTTCTTGCTCCTCACTTCTTATTCTTCCTTGCCCTGCCTTTCTCTTTGCAGAGAGTCAATGTAGGGAACAGCTAAGTCAGGTATTAGAATGGGGATCTGGGAAATTCCATAGGCTTTAGTCATGTTAAACTGGTTTATCCTGAAAAGCAATTCAGGAAACACAGTGTTTCTCAGGGAGAAAGTCAGGCACATGACCACCAAATCCTTAGAGCCTTTGGACATAAATCTTTACTGGATTTGAGGAATGGGCCTTCATAGCAGTTAGTGGAAACATGGATTAAGAAGTTGGAGGGAGAATGCTATTTAATGCCATTTGGTCCTTTAAAAGGGCTGGTGGGAACTTCCTGGCTGTCGGATGTATTTACAATTTGAGAGCAAGACCTGTTCAACTGCAAGAAGCCATCCTTCTCTCTAGACCCAGGAAACAATCTTCAGACAGCTCTGAGCAGACACTCTGCTCTTGTCTGTGCACCATTCTGTCTTTGTGTAAGAGCTGCCTTTTCTCTGGTCGGTATACTTGCATTGCAGGGAAATGTGACATTCAGGAGTCAGATCTTGTCTCACCAGCCACTAAACCATTAAAAGTCACTTTTAGTGCCCCTTTAATATGATCCTACAGCTTCTGAATAGGAGGTGCTGCAAACTCAACCAAGCCCAACTTATAAGGCAACGCGATCTCCAGCTTGTATCAAATCAGAAGCCCCTGGATGCGGTGCTAACATTTTTAACTAGGATAATTCATGTTTCCATGAGCCAATCCTTTCCAGACTAGATTCTCACCATTTATAATTGTGCAAAATGGAAGCATAAAGAGCTTAAATGATTTATTTGATGCTAACCCGGCCAATGAGCAAGAAGTTGGGTGCTGGAGTTTTCTTATTTTCTTCTTGTAAATGCTCTGTTAGTCTCACTTGGCTACTGCCAGAGATGGGACTGGGAAGACTGGGGTGTACTCCTCCTCACAAGGCACCACCGTCTTGCCTTTCGTCCTGCACTGGGGTGGGCATCAGCTCAGATCACGTGCACAAAGCAGCCTATTTCTATGAACTAACCACTCCAGAGAGTAGCTGAGAAGAGAACAAACAACTATAATTTAATTGCAACGCTGAGGGTGCCTGGGTGCCTCAGTCAATTAAGCATCTGCCTTCCTCTCAGGTCATGATCCTAGAATCTTGGGCTGGAGCCCTCAGTCGGGCTTCTGGCTCAGACAGGGAGTCTGCTCCTCCCTCTGCCCCTCCCCCCTGCTCATGATCTCTTATTCTCTCTCTCTCAAATAAAGAAATAAAATCTTAAAAAAAAATAAATCTAACGCTGTCTGCAACTCAAGTTTAAACCAGCAGTCTCAACCTTGGAAGGTAGATTAGGTCCACACATTATTATAGTTGGAAATGCTCTGTTTCTTTTTTTTTAAAGAGTTTATTTATTTTTTTTTTAAATTTTTATTCATTTATGATAGTAACACACAGAGAGAGAGAGAGGCAGAGACATAGGCAGAGGGAGAAGCAGGCTCCATGCACCGGGAGCCCGATGTGGGATTCGATCCCGGGTCTCCAGGATCGTGCTCTGGACCAAAGGCAGGCGCCAAACCGCTGCACCACCCAGGGATCCCAAATGCTCTGTTTCTACCAAATATCATGGCTCAGGTGACCACAGAAGTACAAAGATACAAGCCTCTGGGTAAAAGGATAGGATATGTGAAAGAAAGATGTTTCAGAAGAGCACTTTGGAGTAGATGAGAAAAGAGTGAATCGCCATGAGCATCATCGTTCCTAATCCCTATATGCCTCTACCTGCAATTATGTCCTAATATGCCCCTCAGTTTGAAATCCATAGGGCTTACTTATCATTGTTATTCACCAAAAGAAGAAGGAGAGGGAGATGAGAAGGAGGAGCAGGGGACACAGAAGAAGCAGAAGCAGAAGAAAAGAGGAAGAAGGAGGAGGAGGAAGGGGAGGAAAAGGAGGAGGAGGAGGAGGAGGAGAGGAAGGAGACAAGGAGAGGAAGCAGCAGCAGCTTGTTGCATCCTTTACCACAGATGATAAAGGCATTGCTTCCTGGGATCCCTGACATCCTGGTCAATAAAAAGACTCTGGTACTAAGAACACCGCCCTAGCTAGAGAAATAACACAGGGAGCTTCACAGGGCACTCGACTTCTTCCTGAAGTCCCTGCCAGTAAGATAAACATTATAAACACCGAGAAAGAGTAGAGCTCTGAACGGTTTTAACAATGATTTTCTTATTTTAATACCGCAGAGACTTTTTTGTTTTCAGTGTGTTCAATTTTTCATATTTTCAATAGGCCATTAACACAGAAGGTTATGGGAACACTTTTCATTTGTTTTAAAAATTTCCCTTTGTTCCCAAAACAACCGAAACCTGATACTAATTGATGAACTACAAGGAACTCTGTCAACCACTTAGAATACTCACAAGGCACACTGTGCAGTTCCGAATCTGTTTGGGTGAAACCCTTTCTCTTACTTATACTTTTTCATAAAGCAAAGAAAAAATACAGAGAGAATATCCGCCCACCCTTCTGCAGTAATTAAGACTGCTAGAATCTCATGTGTTTCATTCCTCTTTAAAGACGAGAGACTACCCAGCTTCACAGATGGGAATAGGTAGGATTCGAGGGAGCAAAATCAATTCCAAAACTGAGATAATGGAAAGACTCAGGACTCTAATTCCATGGAGCTGCACTCCGTCTTGTGGTGAACAAAGCAGATACCATTCTCCATGTTAAATTAGTGAATAGACTTTCCAGGGGTGGTGGCTTCCTTATTTATTTTTTTTTTTCCCACTCTATGCAATTTAATTCAGCTTTGGAATAAGATATTATTCCTAGTTCAGAACATAATATTTTAGGATCAAATGGTTGTGACTTTGGAAATTTTTTCAGCTTGTCTAATCCTTTCGCCGACTCTCAAGTTGCTTTGCTTCACCTAATAATCATCATTCGACTTGAAATTGGAAGACCTGAATTCAATTTCTGGCTCTTACCTTTATTATTCCATTCTGAGCAGCTCCCCAAATATTTATTTATTTATTTTCCCCCAAATATTTATTGAGTGCCCACTGTGGCTTATATAAAGGTCCCAAGGATAATGACTCGTGATCCTAGAGAAGTTACAAGTTATTCGAGCTCTCTGAATGTCTCCCTCTGCATCAGTAATGGTGATTATTGTTACTTCTCTGCTAGGCATGGATTCACTTGGAAATGTCCTTTCCAAACTATAAGAGGTGGTAAAATCTAAAGCCTTAACCTTATTAATTTCACATAAGCTTATTTTTAAAAAAAGACACTTGGATCTTCAAGATATTTAATAAAAAACAACATTTAGATAGCAGAAGTCAACCATGTGACCTATGATATTTTAGAAAATGTGAAAGGAATGTTTGCTGCTTGAAAACAGCCTATTGCTCACCCTTTTCTTTGTCATTCTCTGGCACTCATGTGGCCACCCACTCCCCAGGAAAATCCAAAGACATTCTTAAATTATATGTTTCAAGTTATGTAGACTACTTGGTAACAAATTCTGAAAACTGACTTTTTTCATAGTCTCTTATGATTATGTAGGTGGCAATTCTAAACTTTACCCCCAGAGTTTACCTGTATTAAGTTGATAATTAACCTCAATTTTATATATTAATATAACCATTTCTGTGCAATTATTTTCACTTATTATTTTTTAATAGAGCAAAAGTTTGATTGAATGGATTCAAATTTTGACTCAGCTGTGGTCATTCACTCCCTCCTCCCAATAGAGTTTTGCAATTCTAATGAAAAGCCAGCTGTTTGTTTTCATGCCCATTGACCCTCACATTCTCTAACCCAAAATCTGAGTAATATTGTCATGTGCCTTAACTTTTATCTTCATTTTACACTTCCTTCTGTTCTTTATTTTTTAATTTTTAAAGATTTTATTTATTTATTCATGAGAGACACAGAGAGAGAGAGAGGGAGAGAGGCAGAGACACAGGCAGAGGGAGAAGCAGGCTCCATGCAGGGAGCCCGATGTGGGATTCGATCCCGGGGCTTCAGGATCACGACCTGGGCTGAAGGCAGATGCTCAACCGCTGAGCCACCCCGAGGTCCCTATTCTTCATTATTTTTATTACTGGACTGCAAAGCCCTGGCTACCTGCGGTGTGTGGTACTGAAAGCAACAGATGCCAGCTCCCTGGCTCCCTACCATGGTCCTAGGTCAGAGGGACACTGATGAGTTGGACAAGTGACTTTAAGCAGAAAGGAACTATTCCTGAGCCCCTGGCTAGTCACTACTCCTGCTGGAACTTCTTTCCTCCATCTAGCTTACGTGAAGGAACAAAACATTTACTCAAATGCTAAGCTAAATAACTCAAACTGCCTTCTATGAAATAATTCTTTCTGAAGGATATTTAATAGCTAGTATCATTCTAGAAGCCTTCTTAGGGTGGGGTAGGGGAGTTGGTCTAAGAATAACTATTCACATTACAAAAATGTTAAATAAAATCCTTTCTCTTCAGTGTTCTACTTCTCTGAATTCTTTATTTTTTTTTTTATTTTTTTTTTTCTGAATTCTTTAAACTTGGCCATTAGCTCAATTGTTGACCTTGGGCTAGCTGCTTAGTCTTTGAGGCTGTGGTTTTGTCATTTATAAATGAGACACGGGTCAAGTGACTTACTCCTAAAGTTTCGTCTAGCAATCATTTCCCTCCCTTTGTGGCAATTACAAGAGCTTTTTCCTCTTTCAATACTGGAACCCATACTAGAGGAAATAGTACTTCATTAAAACAACAAGTAGGCTCCAAAGTCACAAACGCTGGTGCTATATAAGGCCATTTTGACGGACTTACATTTTCCTAAGGGATAATGAAGGATGACTAGACCAAAGGAAATTGGATTTCATCTCTCAAAAAAGAAATCGTTAGGAATGAAGACAGGACAACTTCAAAGAGCTACCTACAAAAACGAACACACAAACAAAACAAAACCGCGGATCATCTTAGACCTGGGAGATGAAAAGTAACAGGGGAGGGTGTGATTTTCCCCTCTGAAATTGATTAGTGGTATTGGGCCCAAAAACATCAAATCAACATAGCTCTCCTCCTTAGCTGTGCCAATGACTTATTTGACCTGGCTGGCCAGAAAAGCCACCTTGTTTCATCCCTTTACGGATGTCTGATCTCCCATGACCCCAGCCTGAGACTGATTTCCATAGGCTGGAACGCTCCTGTGCTATCCCTTGATGAACACCCCACAAGGTGGCCTAGAAGTGGCGCAGGGAATGCAATTGTGTTAATGTATTATAGTAATTTATTGGCAGTTTTGTGTGATAGCATATTTACTGAAATGAGGCCTGTCAAAAAGATCAGGCTATAGCAGGAACACCTGATTTCCCAGCCAGCCGTAAAATATAAATCAAATGCCTTTCATGTCCACTGTCAGCCACCTCCACCCACCCCTCGTCCTCGGTCCTCAGACAAATTGAAGCACATGCCACAATTTGCAGAGGGAAAATCAAACTCAATTTCGTAGTACAATGAAGTGAGTTTTGGTCTTGTCATGTCCAGTGACATATTGATCCGTCGAAGACTGAGAAGATCAGAATATTCTAGGTTTTTGCTCTTATAAATGAAAAAGTGTGGAAATGCAATGTATAAATGGAGGACAATAAAGCACGCGGGCTCCTTAACAAAGATGCCAGGACTCCGGGGGGCGGTGGGGGGCGGGGGTTGATGTTGTAAAACAGTCACTGTTGAGTCCAAAAGTCACTAGTTAAGAGGTCACATTTTCTTTCTCTTTAGAATTACAGCCTCAGAAGACAAATGGTCTCCTAATCTAGGTTCATTTAAAGTGCAGCTGATCATTTCACAGCTAAAAGGAATTTTCACTAGTGAAGGAAAAAAAAAAAAAAACACCCCATCTTGGCCTTTTGTAGAATTTATGTCAGATCTATAACACCATAAGCACAACACTCCATCAAACATTTTCTATTTAACCTGAAAGGGGACGAAGCCAAATCACTTATATGTCCACATCTGTGATTTGCAAAGTGCAGTGATTGTAGCCTCCCCGAAATGCGTAAAGGCCGCAGTTCTTCACCGTGAAGCATTAAGAAACAGAACCACTTTATCACGGGGTGAGGATGGAATTGTAAGAAAGGCCCTAAAGCACTCTAGTCTGCTAAGCTAAATTTTAATTCGACAGGTGCAAAGAAAGGAAAAAAAATGAAGGAAAGAATCTGTGTTTTCAGGTAGGCAGAGTTTCAGTCGTTATGACAACCGGCTGACTTTCTAATTACCTCTCACTATAAAAATCCCACAAAAGCCTCCACCAACTCCGGAGAGACAGTTCCTGCATCCTATGCGCTGCCCTACACCTCTCATTCTGCAAACACAGCTCCTCACGCCTTCCTGGAAGTCCAACTGAGGCACAGATCCATGAGGCTGCCCTTGAAAAAACCCCACACACCAACATGAGTAGGGGAAGGGCCACTTCATTGATCCTAATTTCAATGGTTTTGAAGCAGAAGGAGCTTCTCATTCGGTGTGATCTTTAAAAATTAGAGCCATGCCTCACATTACCATATTCTACAGTAATTACTGGCAGTAAGTAAAGATAAATTCATTAGAAATTACTCAGTCCTTTATTGTGAAATCCAGAGTAAAATTATTTGAGGTATTTTTTTTTATTCCAAGCCGACAAGAGAATGACTTTACTTCATCAATCAGTTTGACTAAAGTAATGATTTTCTCAGAATTAAAATTTGTTGAAAGCTCTAAGTATTTCATCTTTTAGGCTAAGAAGCATGTAGTTAATGTCACAGCTAATACATTTGTCAGTCTGCTAATTTTCTTTTTCTATTAGAATAAGTAAACATCAGCCCTTTCTTAAAAGCATACTATTTACCATGTGTCAGAAGCAATGCAGGGGGAACTTATTTGAAAATCATGAGGTAAGGCATTATGAAATGAACAGGAATCACAGTGAGACAATGAAGGAGAAACATGAAAAGGAAAGGCATTTAATAATTCCAAAGTGATGGCAGGATATGCCTCAAGGTGAGTGGGGGAGGATGGCATTTAAAGGGGAACCATGAAAAATGTATAATCAACCAAAAACGCAGAGATTTTGGGAAATATAGCAGAAGAGATGGTTTTTTAAGAAAATAGTTCAGGGAAAAACAAGAGTGATAGTTAAAATGAGGCAGATAGTTAATAAAAAAGTAGGCTCTTAAGTGTACAACGGAAATAAAAGAAAATGAGATCTTGCCCGCATGGCATCAGATCAGAGAAGGGTTCTTCAGACATGCTTATTATTTGGGAGAACAGATGTAGACACAGCACAAGGAACTGTCTTCCCATCTTTTAAAGACATAATACTTATTTATGCTCCACTGGGTCAGACTTTAAGGTTGCTTTCGTATTATTGTAACTGGAAGAAAACAGTAAGTAATAAATAACAATGCCAGTGCTTCATTCTGTCTATTGTTAGAGGTTCTTTCTAAAATTAGGGTTCTTTGTCACCACACTTCTCTGGAGCATGGGTTGACTTCCAAATGTTGTGTTCCAAGGCAAATACTTCTGGCACGGTAAATTTTCATCAAAAAGTGACTTCAGAAAAAAAAAAAAAGTGACTTCAGAATTGTATTTTCATCTTTTGTTTTTTTTTTTTTTTTCACTGTGATAACATAGCTAATCTTTACTTCCAACTAGAGAGAGCAGTTGACAGTATAAAGAGCTTTGGCACATGGGTTTTTTTGATATTATAAAATCCGTATTCTTCAGTGTTAAATAGTTAAGGCTCTTACCTCTCCTCGTTAAAATGTGAGTGAGGAAGGCTTGTGAGGAAACAGTATTCCTCAAATCAAAATGATTTCAGATATTTCACATTTTTCTTTTTATCAGCTTTGGAATGATTTGATGTAAGAAGTTTTTAAAAATTTATCTTTGTTTTTTTCAATAAATAAGTTAGACCCAAGCTAACCGGTGCAGGTGAGTCCCTAAAATTTCAGAACCTGAGCTTTTCTATAGTCAAAAGGAGTGGGAGAAGATGTGTCACTCAGTAGTCGTGCGGACTTAAGTATGCCACTTAAATTAACTGTGTCACAGTTTCTGTAGTCGTGAGCTGGGGTTGAGAAGGGAGCTACCCTACCAATTTGCTCTGATGATCAAATGTGATGTTACAAGTCTTCGGAAGCATGCCAGGTGCCTAACACACATCCAATAAAGGGTTAGTGATTGTCAGTAGCTGCAGTTTGCCTGCTATCTGTCCTGGATACCAGTCTCTTCCAAGGTCTATTCTTTTGGTCGGTATTTCAGTGGCAACCAGTGCCATCAAGTCACCAGGCAGTGAGCTCTTGACACAGGAATTTCATTAAATGAATTCTCTTGCTTCAAACTGTCCTTGTCTCAATTAGCAAAGACCTCGTAGTTTGGGGGCACTAGAAAGTAGCAGAGTCTGCCCATAATGCATGTGAAGTCTATAGACTGTGGGATGGGGAGAAGGGTTTGGACAGTACAGATCTGCTTAACATCCTAGTGGGGGCTTCTTAGAAGAGATATTCCCTGTGAAATGAAGTGATGGCGTCCATTGAGCCTGTGTGTCAGAGAAGACCACCTTCATGCATCTCAAGGGATGGAATCCCCCATCCTTCTGTGCTCCTCCCCACCTCCCAGGGGTCGGCTGGTAGCTGAGCATCCATACCACACACAAGAAAGGTCCAACACCAGAGGGCATGAACACGAATAAATCAACATTTTGCCAGGAACAAGAAAGGTTCTTAATATTAAGATAATATTCATAATTGCAATTGTATCTTTTCTAGCTTTTTTTTTTTAAAGATTTTATTTATTTATTCATGAGAAACATGGAGAGAGAGAGAAGCAGAAATGCAGGCAGAGGGAGAAGCAGGCTCCACGCAGGGAGCCCGACGCGGGACTCGATCCTGGGACTCCAGGATCATGCCCTGGGCCAAAGGCAGCCACTAAATCACTGAGCCACCCAGGGAGCCCCTCTTTTCTAGTTTTTGCAGTCATCATGAGGTGTATGATCTAATGCAGTGCCGACTGTTGTGGTGCATACAAATTTGAGTAACAGAAATTGATGTATATTTGCAAATGGCAGATTGGCCAATCCAGCTGTGTCTCCCCACCTCTATTTACTCAGGAGCCCTGAACTTTGCTGTCTTATGCCTGGTATATTGGGGCTGTGAAGAGTTATTTCAATAGTTCAAATGATTTCAGTCACTACATAGTTCTTCATCTTTATATATCTACTTATTTATCGACCTATCTTTTATCTTATTTTTATTTGTTGCTCTTCCTCTTTTTTCTTCTCCTTCTCCTCCTTCCTCTTCTTCTCTCCTTATCTGCCTTCCTTCCCCCCAAATCCCTAACAGAAACAAAGAGGAACTCTGGATTAGCACCACTGGATACCACCTGAGGTGATAAAATGAACACTGCATTGGGAACTGGGGACCCTGGTTCTCATCTCTGCCAATTGATTTTCTTAGAAAGGGATTCTTTAAGGTTGGTGTTCCTAATTCCAATGCTGGGGGCAGTTCCCCCACCAACACCAGCCAATTCTCAGACATCAACAGGATGCCTAAGAACTCAACTTGTGGCTGCTGGGGTGGCTTAGTCAGTTAAGCGTTTGCCTTTGGCTCAGCTCATGATCCCGGGGTCCTGGGATTGAGCCCCACGTTGGGCTCCCTGCTCAGTGGGGAGCCTGCTTCTCCTTCTCCTATTTCCTCCTGCGCTCTTGCTCCCTCTCTCAAATAACTAAATGAAATCTTAAAAAAAAAAAAAAAAAACCAACTCAATTCTGACATGATCTACCCAGAAATAGTATCAGATTCCACAGGTTAAGGATTTAGCCATATAAAACCAGCTCCCACCCCGACTTCAGATGCTAGTCACAAGCTCCAGGCTGCTTGCTCTCTGTGCTTTTGACCTGCCAGCTACAGACGGGTGGTTCCAATGACTTCCTCCTTAGATTCGATTAATTTGCTAGAGCAGCTCCCAGAACTCAGGGAAACATGTTTGCCAGTTTATTAAAGGATAGGATAAAGGATACGAATAGACAGCCAGATGAAGAGATACACAGAACGAGGTCTGGAGAAAGGGCATGGAGTTTCCCTGCCCCTCTCCCAACCAGTCATTCTTCCCAAATCCCCATGTGTAAACCAACCTGGAAGCTCTCCAAACCCTGTCCTCTTAGATTTTTACAGAGACTTCATTGCACAGTCATGCTTGACTAAGTCACTGGTCATCCGTAGAGTCTACCTCCAGCCCTTCTCCCTCCCAGGAGGTTGGGGGTGGGATTGAGAGTCCCAACTCTCTAATGGTGTGGTTGGTCCTCCTGGCAACCGGCCCCTACCCCTGGGGTGGGGGGCATTGTCTGAAAGTCATGTTCACAAGCAAAGGAACAAAAAAACCCACCAAAAGTCACACTCAGTAACATAATTAAAGATACCTTTATCACCTTGGTACTAAGGGAATTTTTAGAGTGTTGGCAGCTGTGAGCTCCAGAGGACCCAGAAACTGTGGAGGAAGACCTAATATAAATGAGAACTGTATTTTGATCATCTTAATGATCAAACACGTAGTTCTCCTAGATCACAACATCACCGTCACCACAGAGGTGTTACTTCCTATCCTATCTAAGCTTTTGTTTTGTCATTGCTAAAATTAAGAAGTTGGACTCTACCCTGGTTCTGACACTCCTTCCTGGCCCTGGAACTCTGAAATAAGAACCTCTGGGAGAGGACTATGGAAAGGCACAACCCCAGATTTATGGGATTACACGCCTATCTCTAAAAAGTGGTTTTTCAGGTGTTTGTACCTTGACCTCTAGCCTGGGTCTAGCCTTAAATTTAAGGATCCATGTGGCAGACTAAAGAACCAGGAGCTTCTCCAGCCATGGTCAGGATTCATGGAACAACTTTCTAAAGGAAGGAAAGGCACCTGTAACCAGCCGGTTGCTTACCGAGGCAGATACTTATGAGCTGCAGTATGAAGGTCAGTATCAGACAGGAGCACACCGGGCGTGCAATCAGCAGTGCACAGAGACGTGGCACCCGGCCTTCCCAGAGACCCTCATGCTTAAGGAGAGGCACCAAAGATAACAACTATTTTAAGTGTGAACAAATGGGCACTTTACCTGGCTGAGACAAAAGTGGTGTGTAAGGGACTTTCGGTTCTATTGCACTCATTGGTGGAGGTAGCAAAGGATTAGCAAAGCTGCGGAGTGGGTGAGTTGGTCGAACGCAGGCCGTGGGGATGGTTCTGCTTGGTACCTCCTCGCTGCTGGGATGCTCAGGCTGTGCTGGGGGCAACATAGGTGCCTGCTGGGTGGCTGGTCCTTCACTCACAGCTGCAATGGAGACAAGAAAAGCCATTCATTATTCCAGGACGAAGCTTTCCCCAAATCTGCCGAAGGGCCTCCGGATCCGTTTAGAGAAATATGTCAGGATCTGGCCAAGCTCTCCTCCAAGTTATGTCACTCCTCTCCCTTCGTGTATTTCTGGGACATAACAGCACTTCTCTTTAAACAGTGGTTTAAATAGATCCAGCAGGATAGAGATCTATTGAAGAATAGTAAAATATATACACAAGGCTGACTCTATTGCCTGAACCGGCAGGGCCCTGTAATCATAAGTGATGAAGCAAGAAAAAAAGAGTTATTTCTCCTTTCATAAGTAGCAATGCCAGTGAAATTCAATATCCCAAACCCAGCTACAGCTGCATTATTATCTACCAGCCAATATGCCAATTTTTCTGCGATTTAAAAACGCCATGTCAACTGTCAAACAAATCAGTTTCCAGGTGTTCAAGGCATTGCTAATAAAATGGTACGAATAATAGCCCCTATCATGGTCTTCCATGACAAAAAAGAAGTACATCCAGCTAAAAAGTTATATGAGAGAGGACTTTGCTGGAGCGAGTTGCCTGAATGCAGAATTGTAATTTTTCCTCTCTGGTAGGAAACCTTGTAATTTTCGGTACGATTACTGTAGTTGAAGAGATTTCCCATAGTCGTTTCTACTGCCTTTGGGCATTGGGACAGTTCTGTATACAGAAACACACCTTTTCTCCAGAGAACACAGTTGAGTGGGACTAAAATATTGGCAAGGCAGTTTCTTATGCTAAGAACCCTGTGACTTGACTTTATCATTCGTATTCAAAATCAACAGGTCCAGCGTAAAGTGTAAATGGAAAGAGCTGCATAGGAAGTTTAAGTGTTGATGAAATAAGATATTTCTGACGATTTATTTTTGAAGAAAGTTCTATTGAGTAAGTGGGGAAAAATGCAGTGAAAGAAGATACTATCTCACTTTTGAGAGAGAATTTTTAAGCAGAAAATATTTTGAGATAATTAGTTTGTGAGCTCGTTTTGAGACAACTCTCTGGGAGGCTCAGTGAGGTCCGCAAAGGGCAGAGGAGCTAGAAAGAAAATTTGATAATGCTGAAGGGAGTAAAGATTAAAGATACCAAAGATCATGACATTATATTAAAGATATGCAGGAGTGAAATGTGCCTTCAGAGGATATTTGATATTATGACTCACTTTTCTATATTCAGGAAGGGTTAGAGGTCCTCTGGATCACTGAGAAGCCTTCAGGCTTACCCTGTTCAAAGGGAGAGGCAGGGGAGAAATAGGGTTGGCTGAGGACAGGATGTAGCCACCTAGCAACCATAGCTAGTAAACAGGCAAAGACTTGAGAGATTTCTTCAAACAAAGAAAATGTAACCAAGACAGCCAACTGGAGAGAACTCTGGCAAGAGGAATTTAACCAAAGCAGCACGTTATCTCTAAGCTAGAAAGTCCTATCATGGAGGGGAGGGGCACATGCATGCAAAATATCAGGGTTAAACGGTTGGGCTGCAAGGAAAACATTAAGAGAAGTCCTTGGTGGGACGCCTGGGGGACTCAGCAGTTGAGCACTGCCTTTGGCTCAGGGGGTCCCGGTTCGAGTCCCACACTGGGCTCCCCGCAGGGAGCCTGCTTCTCCGTCTGCCTGTGTCTCTGCCTCTCTCTGTGTGTTTCTCATGAATAAATAAATAAAATCTAAAAAAAAAAAAAAAATTAAATAAAAAAAAAAAAGAAGTCCTTGGTGATATGGGTTCTCAGATAAGGACAGAAGGGATGGGGCTTCAGGTAGGTGTTTATAAGGAGCTAAATTGCAAGAATATAGAGGAGAATATAGAGGAGTGGTACCTGGCTGGGTCAGTCAGTAGAGCATGTGACTTTGGATCTCGGAGCTGTGAGTTCACGCTCCACATTGGGCATAGAGATTACTTAAAAACTAAAAAATAAAAAAATAAAAGGAGAGAGAAACAACTATTTCTGTATTCAATCAAGACTGTGTAATTTGAATAACAAGAACACCTGTTTCTCTCTCCTTTCTATTCTTAGGGGTGCCTGGATGGCTCAGTCAGAGGAGCATACAACTCTTGATCTCAGGGTCACTAAGTCTGAGCCCCACATTGGATGTAGAGATTACAAACAAACAAACAAATAAAATTGTAAAGGTTGTATAAGTACATGGTTGACAGTATAGTTTTAGAGGCAAAGAAAATTATGCTGGTTTTACTCTGGACTCATATTTAACCTAAAGGAAAAAATGACCAAGTCCATATCCAAGTAAAAACACAGTATCTCTTAGCTCTACATCAGAGAGAAGCAGCTTCAGGAACCTATATCCGAGTCCCTCTTTATTACCAATGGGCCAGTTTTATTGCAGGCTCATATCACCATATTAAAAACATCTTTCTAAAGAAAAGAAATAAATTTCATAATCTTCCATAGAAATTTGCCTTAAGTAATTCTATTGAGGATAGACTGTAGTAAATCCATATCGCATTTTAAAAATTGCTTCAGCCATTAAAGAAATAGTAACATACTATGTGATGTGCTTTATTCCTTCCTTCATATTTTCCCTTTTCTATTTCTTCTACATTTTTTTTTGAAATGAAAAGAGCAATGTTAAAATATTATTGTGATATTAGACTTAATAAAATCAACATGCATTTTTTAGTCTTCTAAAATTTAGTTTCAAAAACCTCAGGTTTCACAAAAGTTTTGATGACATCATGGAATATTTTGGGACCCCGCCCATTCCTATTCTCTTTAATGGCATTACTGACTAGCATCTCTAAAAACACAAATTCTCCACATGCCCAGTCCTCCATCCCCAGGTCTTCAGGTGGTCCCCATGAATCCCAGGGGGAACACACTTGAGTAATGGTAGCTCAACACAGATGGACCAGCTTTTTGGCAAAAATCAAACCTTAGTACCATATATAACAGAAAGGAAAGTTCCTAATCTAATGTGCTAGGTGGGAATGGGAGACTAAACACATTGCTAATCCATAAAGGACAATTTCTGTTTTGTTGAAAAATGATAAGCTTCCTAACATCTAATACAAGGTACAGATTCTTTCCAGAGATAATTCACAATTCTTATATTTTATGTGGAGCAAAAAAAAAAAAAAAAAAGATTCTTTTCAGAACTTGTTGACCTTTGAGGCAGCCAAAACTCTTAAACACAACAACCACAGCTTCACTGACAAAGGCCCTCATGTCGGATAAACCCATTTGCCAGTTCAGCTGCCAGCTTCAGGACACCTAGGTGAAACAAACTGGCTCAGTGACATGGTATTTCAGAGCTTGGAAAGCAAAGGAAACCTCCCTTTGCCCACAAAACATAGCCTTTTTACAATTCAAAAAGCAGAGTGAGAATCAAGTAAGTGCTGGCAGGGCCCTCGTTTTCAAATGATGAAATAGTGGGAATCCATTGTACAAATAGAGTACAATTACACAGCAGAGTCACATTTAATGTCAACACATAAATAATTGCTACAGAACAACTGGCAAAAATATTGCAAAAATGGAAATGAAGATTTTTCTTCTACCTCAAATTGTGGAATTTGAAAGAAAGAGAGCATGCCAGTATCTGTGCTCAAAGACTTTGAGACATGAACACTCTAGGAACCCAATTCACTCATTAATCTCAGAACAAACAATTGTGCAACATTCCTGAATGAACCCAGCTCCCCAAGTGTGCATTTTTGCATAGACCCTAGAGAGAAAGTCATTGACTCTACTGTGCTGGTAATTCTATCTAGGCCAAGTCGCATTTATTGTTTGATTTCCAGTTTGGGAGACGGTTGGGACAGAAAAATATCATGGGTGAGGTTGACCAGCTTTCTCACTAAAGCAATACCCAAACTGAAAGGAATGGTAAAAATCATCTAACCTCTACTTTTTACCTGTTTCAAAGATGAAGAAATGGGCACACCAAGTTTATAGTGACTTGTAGAAATGCGACCTCAAGACTATCTACTGGTTGAAGTTTTCAAAATATAGTAGCACTGTTTCTTGTTCCCTGGGGACAGATTGCCTGTTGAGGCTAAGAGCAGAACTACAGTTTATTAGTAGGAAAAGGAGGTGTTTGGCCATCAGGTCTACATAAATCTTTATCAGTGGGTCACCAAATGTGTGTAGTGGAAATGTACAATATCCTAGATCTTTCTTTTTCTTATGATAGGAGAGAAATTCAGCTTTATTTGTGGCTTTCAGAAAGGAGCAGCTCTTTGGGAGCAGAGTTTTAGTGATTCATTTCTTGTGCAACTCAAAGGTCTTTCAGATAACTTTGGAGGAAGGAGAGTCTCCACACTGGGCACAGATTTTTCTTTTTGTGTGACTTTCGTTGTTTCTCAAGATAACTAATAAGACATCTCCAGCCAGAGTCATGAAATGTTTTCTGCTTGAGAAAGAACAGGGATGTTTAGTGTTCTCCAAGGCATTTAGAAACCGATACTGAATGGCTGGAAGTTAACTGGTTCTGACAGTGATTTAGAGATTATTTGGTTTCCTAGAAAAGAGGGTGCTTATTTCTTTTCCTTTTCTAAGTAATCACGTGGAAACATATATTAGTTCCTATTTCTTTTGCACTGCACATACTCAATAATTACTTGATGTATTACTGAATATATATTTAAAAAATCTGTGAAATCTTGGCCAGGAGTGGTATGTCCATATCTTTTGATTTTAGATCAAGTTCAAAAATTAAGCTAAGCACTCTCTAGGAATCCTTTATATAACTTTATATACTAGTTATACTATAGATTTTATATTTACATTATATATTATAGTTACTAACTACCTTTTATTAATTACCTTTTATTTAATTATCCTTACTTTCAAAAGAAATCAACAAAATTTTATGTTACTAAAGAGACTAAATTGTTCTTTATTCCATTCATTTACTTATTTCTAATAGACTTTATCTTTTAAGAGCAATTTTAGGTTCACCATAAAACTGAGTGAAAGGTACAGAGATTTCCAGTATAATCTCTGCTTCCACATATACACAGCCTGCTCCACTATCAAAGTCCTGCACCAGAGTGAGGACTCTAACCACAGATATAAATAAATCTGTCATACCTAACCACAAATAAAAACACATTTTTATCCTAGTTCATTTATTGTTCTTTGGCTTGTGCATGCATCACTCCAGTCTCTGCCTCTGTTGTCGCATGGCCATCTTCTCTTCTTACGTCTGAGTTTCTACTCTTAGAAGGATACGAGACATATTGGATTAGAGCCTATCCTGATTTAGCATGAACTCACCTTAACCCGGTAAAATATGAAAAGCTCCTATGTCTAAATAGGGTCATATTCACAGGTATTGGAGGTTAGAACCTCAACATATTTTGTGAGGAGACACAATTCTATTCATATTCATTCTGGCCCCCAGATATTCATGTCCTTAGAGGTCTAGGTCTATACGACCTCTTCAGGCAGAGAGAGGACGGCCATGTGAAGGAGGCAGATATTGGAGTTATGGTGCCACAGCCAAAGGGTGCCTGGGACTACGAGAAGCTGAAAGAGGCAAAGACAGATCCAACTCTAGGGACTCTGGACCCTACAACACCTTGATTTTGGAGTTCTAGCCTCCAGAACTACGAGAGAATAAACTTCTTATGGACAGAATAAATTTCTGTCATTTTTAAGCACCTCGTTTATGGTACCTTAATATGGCAGCCTAAGAAACAAATATATCCACTGTAAAAAAAAGAAAAAAGAAAAAAAGAAAAATCTACATAGACTCTGAGATGAGACATGGTGACACCCATGAAGTCCTGACGGTGAATGGTAATCTGTGATAAACTGTATTATTTGTTTACAATTCACCCTTCACAACTTACCCAAGGCTACCCAGAGATAGTGATGGAACCAGGTTTTAAAATCAAAGTTCAGAGATTATGAAAGATTGGGAGAAATTGTTATGCTGGAAGTCCAAGGAATAGAGAATATTAAGAAAGAAGAAAGGGTCAGCAGTGTTTTTTAAATTTTTTCATTTATTTATTTATTCAAAATATATTAGATTTGGTTTTTACTGTAGAGCACACATATCAGGACAAAGTGCTGCACACACAACTACAAATCATTTTGGGGGGAAAAGGCTATATATATATATATATATATATATATAAAACCCCTGCAACTGCTTTAGTTATGCAGTCTCCATTTGAATCCACGCTGGCAAAGGAGTTCTGGCCCCTGAGAGGGGCTTCTTGATGGTGGCTGCCCCAGGTTTCTGCAGCCTCAGGCCTGGGCCTCTGTGAGACAAGGCCCCCCCTGGGGTGGTGGCAGCCTGGAGCCTAGGAGGGCCTCTGCTCTCAGCAGGCTTGGGTCTCCCCAAGGTCGGCAAGGAGACATTCCTAATGAGATCCTCAAAACCTTGCAATCTTTGAGGATCTGAGGAGGTGGAAACTGCCAAAGACTTTCTTATCTTTTTCCTTTTATTATTTCTTAAAAGCCCCTTCCCCAGCTCCCATGTGCCTGAGGCAGAGGACGCAGGCAACCCAGTCACCAGACCTGCAGTCTTTCTTCCCTTTCCCTGTGAATTCTCTAGTTCACGTTGGATGGAGGATACATCCCCATCCTATTGATACTGAGCTTCTCCATGGACTGATTTGGGCCAATGAGGAAAGGGAAAAAAAATATGTTAGCTCATTTATTATTTTCTTTCTCATTGAAATTTAAAAATTTAACTTTTGGAATTATTATGTCTATGACTTAATGAGACAGTTTTGCCTATTGCACAAATCAAGAGAGAAAGAAAAGAATAAATGGGATGCTGAGTTCTCAGGAGACTATGCCTTTAAAAGAGAAAAAGAAATGCCAAGAATACACCATGAATAAGATAAAATAGTTCATCTCCTTAAACAAACAAACATGGTGAACTTCGGCTTGACTTGGTCTTGTGTAGTGAAGAGATAAAGGTCATTCTACATATTCTTCTCACACTTCCTTTTAAAGCCAGAGAATAGGGTGAAATCAAAAGAAAATAATAGATAGTGATTCGATGAGGGAAAAACTAAGCTAAAACTATAATCCTTTCTTTTGTGCTGGGGAGAGTTCATTTCAGAAGATGAAGAAGTGACTTGTGGGTTCTGAATTCTTTGACTGGAATCACCTTCCTACTTGTCCTAGGATTTAAAAATTTTTGGTTTCTGGACTTCCCACATCTTTCTGATTTAATTCTCTTCAATACGGTTTTGGAAACTATTCTTCCTTGGGTTTCTGCACACAACTCTATTCTGTAGACATGATGTGCCATGAGAAAAGGGAAAATAAATCTAATTCTCTCTTGGCAGATTTTTGATGCCTTTTAATTCTAACCTTGCTACATCTAGACGATTTATGATTTCTTAGAGCAGTCCCTGTTGGGTTGGAAAAAATATAGCTTACCTCACAAATATATTTTATTGCTGTTACCATCTTATCTATTACAAAACATCCTATCTCACATGAGCTGCTGAGTCACCTGTTCCTAACTAAGAGAAGAAAGCCATAAAATCAATTTTAAAATGCTATGCTTGAAGAAAAAAAAAAGTCAAATGGCATAGGAGAAACCACCAGGGTGTATATAATAGATTGAGAGTCTCTCTCCTTACCCATTTTCCTTAGAACAAATGAAATACCACTTTCAGTATATAAAATCAATATACACAAATCAGTTACATTTATAGATGCTACCAATGAACTATCAGAAAGAGAAATTAAGAAAAAAAATCTCATTTAAAATTGTGTCAAAAAGAATAAAACACCTAGGAATAAATTTAACCGAGGAGGTAAAAGATCTTTACACTGAAAACTGTAAGACGTTGATGAAAGAAATTGAAGAAGACATAAATAAAAGGAAAGATATTCCATGCTCATTGTTTGAAAGAATTAATATTGTTAAAATCTGCATACTACCAAAGTGATCTGCAGAATCAACACAATCTCTATCAAAATTCCAATGGCATTTTTCACAGAAGTATAACAAACAATCCCAAAATATGCACAGAACCAGAAAAGACCCCAAATAGCCAAAGTGATAGAGAAAGAAGAGCAATCTGGAGGCATCACACTTCCTGATTTCAAACTATATTAGAAAGACCTGAAACTATAAAAGTCCTAGACGAAAATATAAAGGGTAATATTCATGACATTGGTTTCAGCAATAACTTTTTGGATTTAACACCAAAAAGCAAAGACAACAAAAGTAAAAACAAACAAATGAGATTACATCAAATTAAAAAGTTCCTGTACAGCTAAAAGAAAACCATCAACAAAATGAAAAGCAATTTACAGAATGGGAAAAATATTTGCAAACCATATATCTGGCAAGGGATTAATATCCAAAATATGTAACACATTCACACAATACAATAGAAAGAAAATTGGATTAAAAAATGTGCAGAACGGAATACACATTTTAAACCAAGAAGACATATAAATGGTCAGCAAATATGTGGAAAAGGTATTTGACCTTACTAATTATCAGGGAAATGCAAATCAAACCACAATGAGATATCCCCTCATATCTGTTAGAGTGGCTATCATCAAAAAGATGAAAGAAATGTTGGCAAGGATGTGGACAAAAGAAAACCCTTGTGCACTGTTGCCAACAGTGTAAACTGGTACAGCTACTATGGAAATCAGTATGAAGGTTCCTAAAAACATAAAAACAGAACTACTATATAATCCAGTAATGTCGCTTCTGGGTATTTACCCAAAGGAAATGAAAACAGGATCTTAAAGGCATAGACATGCTCCCATGCTCATTGGAGCATTATTCACAATAGTGAAGACATGGAATCAACTTAAGCATCCATCAACCGACATATGATGAAGAAGATGTGGCGTATATGCAATGGAATATTACTCAGCTATGAGAAAGAGGACCCCTTGCTGTTTGCCACAATATGGATGGACCTCGAGGGCATTATGTTAAATGAAATAATTCAGGAATAGAAAGACAAATATTATATGATATCACTTATACATAGAATCTAAAAAAGACAAACTCATAAAAATAGAGACTAGAATTGTGGGGGAGGTAGGGAAAAAAAGAGCGATGTTGGTCAAAGAGTACCAACTTTCAGTTATAAGATGATTAAGTTCTGGGCATCTAATGTACAGCATAATGCTCACAGCTCATAATACTGTTTTATTTACTTGAACGTTGCTAAGAAAGTAGACTTAAAACATTCTCACCACAAAAGAGAAAGGGCAATTACGTGGCATGAGCGGGGTACTGTAGAAGTTTACGGCGGTAATCACTTTGTATTACATAAGCATAACCAGTCAACATACTGTAAGTCTTAAATTTACACAATATTATATGTCAGCCATATCTCATTAAAATCAGAAAGGTAAATAAACAAAACCAAAGGAGACACTCCTTTGGAAATCCCTTTCTCCAACAATTATTACTTAAAAATCAGAAGATATTGCTTAATGATTTAAGTAAAGAAAGTTAAAACATTCATTTAAGTTTTGGTTCATTGGGAATCAATGAGACACCTCTAAATATGACTAACAGACATTTACACGAGAATATGTTGGAGAACAGTCACTTGCTTATTAATTTCCTAGTTGACGGAACACATTAATTTCAAGCACCCGTCACATCATTGCTTTACTGAACCAGTTAACCTTTGTTTCCCACAGCTTCCCATATGGTCTGTGGAATGTTTCCGGGGAGAGACTCCCAGAGAATCAGTCCAAAAGCATGTGGTAGGATCCAAAGGACTGACTCTGCTCCAGTTCTGACCCAGGGCAGAGGCAAATCAGTTTTTCCAAGAGATGAGAATGTCAAAATGCTATACTTTCAACGAGACATCCTTGGTTATTATTCATTTGTTCTTATTCATAGTAAAAAGAAAGGAAAATGCATTACACTGACTTTTTCCTGCTCCGAAACCTCGGTCCACTGACAGTGTAGGGAATGGCACAGGCCGGAGGGTAAACTGCGGGTGGGGGTATCCACACGTGGGAGATGGAAGGATTCCGGGGTACTGGGCACTTTCCAGGGTGGGCACGGGGATGGCACTCACGACAGCTGCAAAAACAAAGACATTGGTGTCATTACTATTATTTATCTTATGTAACCACAGAACAAGCCGAAAAGGAAAGGGCTAAGGTTTCACATCTTCAAACCCATGCATGCTCTTCTTAGTACCGTGTAGGCCCCTTTACTTGCCTCTCTTTCTACAAAGTCTCTTTCTTACTTTAAAAGACAGCTCACTCCTCCAGTGGTTACTATAAGGCATAACCCTGAGATTTCAAACTTCCCAGGATTTCAAAGAAAGAAAGAATATATCAAACCACCATAAAGCCACCTTAAGGCTCCCTGGTTTTTGTTTTGTTTTGTTTTTGCCTTTTTCTTTCTCCAAAGCAAGAACTATGGTGTTAGAAATGTTGGGTTGTTCAGAAACTGGATGTATTGTGTACAGTGGGCTACAGAAATGGGAATTTTCTGTTAATTCTGTGAAAGAATGTGATGCTCTTGAGAGATAGTCTGGAGAGAGAAAAGCAAGGTATAGTCTTAATCGTCATACTTAGGATTTTTATTTAAATGGAAAGAAAATGACTTCCAATAGCAAAACAGTACAGTTTAGTGACACGTTAATTTTAATATAACTTAATGTTGTCTGGGAATATCAAACATTTTCAGTGATACTGGCTTAACCCACAATGTATTTCCTAGGTGTATGGAGCATTATTCAATTCCATTATTCAATATCTATTAAATTATGTCACATTATAAAATATTTATTCTAATTGTAGTCTATCTTCACCTACATCATCTTACAAAATGTTTAGTATTGCCTACCTCTTATTAACAAAAAAATACAGTTTAAACTAGCTACTGAAAAAAATAAAAAAAAAATAAACTAGCTACTGGAATGAACTTCTGCAGTATATTTCTGTCCATTAGATTAATAATGTCATTTCTATTATATGCATTATTTTTATTTAATTACATTCTAATACCAATTACCAGAGTTTAACATGAATGGGCATGCACATTTACTAAAGGAAAACCTTTCTTTTTATCATATGCTTCTTACATAAGTAACTTCATCAGCATTAATACAGATTATAGTGCATTATTTTAAATTAGTTAGAAACAACGTATAGATTTAAACATTTTTTTTCTAACTTAAAATGTAGATTAATTACATTAAATATACAGCACTTAAAATCAAAAGGGCTGCTTTTAGTAAAATAGATTTTGAAGTTGCATTCTGGAATTTATTTTTCAGTGTATTTACAATACTCCTGGAAATGTAAAGACTTATTTGAATTAAATAATTTTAAAAAGTATTGGTTTCATAGTAAGGACTAGCTTTTTTAAGTAGGGTAAATGATGGGTGTTTTTCATGAATTGAATACAAACTCTAAAGATTTAAATAGAATAAAACATTTAAAAATTATATTGGTAACAGTGTAAGTGATATTCAATGCTTCCAATCCTGTCATAATATACGGTATTATATAAAGTACCTCTTGGTGGAAAAAAATTGCAGATGTATTTTATAATTACTCTATAAGTCTTGGTAAAGCTTTTTATAGATGTACCTCTTAAAAATGAGAAAGCAAGTAACTTGAATGAGTAACAAATACTTTTAAAAGACAGGCAGTTTCTAAAATTTTTACTTCCAGCATAATTGGAGGACACTATCAAGCTAATTAAATATTATAAAAAATAACTTCAGATAAGAATTCACAGTATGATTTTAGCACATAATTTTGGAAGTTCAAATTGAGTGACTGCTATAAAAATCTCATTTTGTAACACTCACCCACACATATACGCAAACAAAGTTTCTCAGTGTTTAGATAAATAAAACACTGGAATAGAATTTATGCAAAATGTAACATTCATCCACAGATGTATGCAATTACTGTACAGAAAAAGCCTCATTCTTGTCATTAAATGATAAAATTCTAATAAAATCTTATTTTATACACTATTGTGCAGAGGTATTAATTATAATGTTAACTGAATACCAAAGAAAAAAAAATCCAGCAGTTAAACATAAACTTATGCTCACATAGTTTATAATAATAGACAAATAATTTCAGTTTATAAACATATTGTATTGCAAAGAAATAAGATATATGATCAATAAAAGATAAAGATAGATGACATTTCTAATTATTCTGTTGGGAAAGTGAACTGTAGGTACTAGTTCAAAGAGAAACGTGTAAATTTTCCTCCATTATGCCAAAGATATCATAGCCTTCACAGGTATTTATAACAAACTGTTTTAAATGCTAAATTCAAAATGTTTGAGGTGCTACAAAGTTTTCTAAATCATTTTTGGGAAGAATTGAATGAAAATTTGATAATAAGTGTTATGTAGCACAATGTCTTATAAAGACATCTTATAAAGAGTAAATTGTGGATAAACAAACATATGAACAGACTCCAGAAAAGGGAAAAGAAAAGAAGATGACAGGGAAAATTGGAAAAAGAATCAGAGATTTAAGCCAGATATCAGCTAAAAAGATTATAAATTCCTTAAAGAGGTTATAATTTTGTAGTCTTTGTATCTCTCACACTACAGTGCTAGAGATACTTCATGTTTTTCAAGTGAGTTAATCAGAAGTATTTTCTAGAAGTAATATTTAGAAATCTGTCATTTTAACCCACTGGAGACTCTTTAAGTGGTTTGATGTATCATTTAGTTTCCTGGGGTGTACAGTTACTATAGTAATAATAGTAATAATGATGGACTTGAAAACATTTCTAAGTCAGAGCCATATGATAACATAATGTCTATATTCAGAAAACTTAAACTCTCAATCTCCCAGGCAGTCAATTTAATGATTTTACCCATCTTATTGATCAAATGGGATCAATGCATAGTCTTTAATGTTGATTGCCAGATTGTAAAGCTGTCTTTGTGTTGACAATTTTTACCCATAAATAAATGTGACAATGATAGTTCCCTTAGATATAGAAGGCACCCACCCTACAAATTGTGCACATTTCTTATCAATGTTATTATTTGAACTTAACCAATATTTTATAATACATTTAGAAAAAGAATTGCCTAAATATCTCCTGGTTGGAGCTGAATAAACTTGAATGGAGAAACATAAAACAATTTGGCAAGTCACAGAATATAAAATCAGAGAACTAAAAGAACCCAAGAGACTACATGTATATTCCAGTTCTAAGTCTTTCATTACTGAAGAAAGAAATTTTCCTTTCTAAGTTTTGCATTTTCACTACTGACCTAGGTACAAACGGCTCGCAAATAAAAAACGTTCTTTAAAAAATAATAAATCTATTGTATGTTTCTGCATCTCAACAACTCCCATTGTTCCATTCCCTGACATGAAATAGAATAGTCTGTATTCCAAAGCTTTGTTTTTGAAGAATTTTGATACATGATTCATTTCTAAAAGGGCACAGAAGTCTACACCTACTTATAAGACAGTTGTTGAAGAAATAATCATTCTAAAGTAAGTTGGATACAATACTACGTATTAAAATGCCTTTTGGTATTTTTCTCCTACATGTCAGTTTTGAGAGCCAGACCCCCCCCACACACACACTCTCTCTCTCTCTCTCTTTATTTCTTTCTCTCTCACACTACAGTTCAAAGCATTCACTACACTGCTATGTTTATGTAAAACAACTCAGAAACTGATATCATCAAGAATTTTCAATAAATCTCTGCACTGTGGCCAAATATGACAAGAAATCTGCTCTGACACAGCTTGCTGACAATTGAATTTATATCTCACACTGATGCACAAAGATTTTTCAAGAAGAAATTCCCTCACCAAATTACTTAGCTCTTTGAACAGGGCACATTGATATTGGAAAGCTTTTACAACATTCTTAAAAATGTTGGCACTAAATGCAACCTATAGGAAATCTAAAGTAGAGATTTCTTTTTTTAAGCTACAATTTTAAGAAATAAAGTCCTCTGTAGGTATCTCAACATAGTACTTGACAAAGTCTAGAGATATGTCAAAGGGGAGCAGAGCAGCAGAAAAATAAAAGCAAAGGTAATATTTTGAAGTGAAAAGAATTTAAGTTAAATGATTTCTCATTCTGCCTCTCCTTATCATGTCTTTTCTGCAATGACCTGTATATCATCTGGACTCTTTGGAAATTTAGTGTCTAATGCCCTTGATAAATATTTTTATCTCCTTCACATTTACAGGTGTTCTTCAAGCAGTTGTCATGGAATATCTACAAACTCCACCAAAGTACCCCTTAGGAAAAGTATGAGCATTCACAAATGTGTGTTCTGCAATTATTCTTAACATTGTGGTAATAAGAGCCCAAGCAATGAGGTCAAACCGTCTGGGTTCATGATCTAGCCCTGGCACTTGGTAGTGAGTACATGTTACAACCAGTATCTGAGATGCCTCTGATTGGGTCCCACTGCATGGTATTCACATCCTTGTGGATTTCCCTGCCACACTTCACCAGGGTTGGTCTGATGACCAATGGAATGCAGCACAAATGCAGAAGAAATTCCACTTCCAAATTCAGGTAACAAAGAAGATATACAAATGGCCAACAGACACATGAAAAAATGTTCAATATCGCTTGGCATCAGGGAAATGCAAATCAAAACCACACTGAGATGCTACCTCACATGGGTCAGAATGGCTACAATGAACAATTCAAGAAACAGCAGATGTTGGCAAAGATGTGGAGAAAGGGGAACCCTCTTACATTGTCGGTGAAGTGCAAATCGGTACAGCCGCTCTGGAAAACAGCATTGAGGTTCCTCAAAAAGTTAAAAATAGAACTGCCCCACAACCCAGCAATTTATTATTTATTCAAAGGCTACAAACATAGTGATTTGAAAGGGCAACTTCACAACAATGTTTATAAGCAGCAGTGTCCACAAACAGTAGCCACAAAAGCCAAAAGTCAGATGTCCATCAACAGATGGACGGACAGAGAAGACACGGTGTATATAGATACCATGCAATATTACTCAGCCATCGGAAAGAAGGAAATCTCGCCATTTGCAACAACATGCATAGAACTAGAAGGTATTATGCTAAGAAAAATAAGTTAGTCAAAGACAAATACCATATGACTTCACTCTTACGTGGAATTTAAGAAACAAAACAGATGAACATATAGAAAAGGGAAGAAATAATAAAATAATGTAAAAGCAGAGATGGAGGAAAACCATAAGAGACTCTTAATTACAGGACACAGAGTTGTTGGAGGTGGGAGGGAGATGGGGTAACTGGGTGATGGGCACTAAGGAGGGCCCTGGATATAATGAGCACTGGGTATTATATGCATATAATGAGTTACTAAATTCTACCTCTGACACTAATAATACAGTATATGTTAATTAAATTGAATTTAAGCAGAAAATTAAAAAAAAAAATCAAAACTTTGTTCTCTGAATGATGACATTGTTTTATGAAAGCATTCATTAAAATTCGTTTTCCGATGTGAAAAAAAAGACATAAAATAAAAAGATTGTCCCCTCTTTCTCTCTCTCTTTTAGATCACTCATCCTGGGGGAAGCCAGGAGTCGTGTCTTGAGGACATGCTGGCAAACCTGTGGGCACAACAGAAGACGATGAGAAAATGAGTGATTATTGTAGGTTGTTATATTTTGGAGGTAATGTGTTATGTGATAATAGATGACTATGCATTAACCCAAATACGTTATTTAAGGTCTACTGTTTCTCAGTTTTCTCATTCTAAAGCAGAGATGATAAAAGTACTAACTTTATGGTGTGGCTGTGAGGATTCAAGAGATTATCCACAGAGAAGTACAGAAGAGTGGAAGGTCAGGAGTCAGCGCTTTAAAAATGCCGGTTGTTGTTATCAATCTGCAAAGATCCAACAGATCCTAAGATTGAGCCAAATTTCATGTAAAGGAAATGCTGTTTAAAATACCCCTTTTATAGGTTATATTACCTTAATCGTGGTGCTGGTTTCATGTGTATATGCATATGTCCAAACTTATCAAATTGTATACAATGAATATGCACAGTTTGTAAATATCAATTATACTCCAATAAATCTGCTAAAATTAACCCAAAATTTAGGGGTCCCTGGGTGGTGCAGTCAGTTAAGCATCTGATTCTTGATTTCAGGTCAGGTCATGAACTCAAGGTCATGAGATTGAGACTAATGTCGGGCTCAGTGTGGAGTCTGCTTAGGATTCTCTCTCTTTCTCTCTCTTCCATCTGTCCCTCCTCTTCCCTCAATAAATAAATCCACAAAACCCCAAATTTAGGGGCACCTGGTGGCTCAATGGTTGAGCGTCTGCCTTTGGCTTAGGTTGTGATCCCGGGGTCCCAGGATTGAGTCCCACGTCGGGCTCCCTAAGTGGAGCCTGCTTCTCCCTCTGCCTGTGTCTCTGCCTCTCTCTGTGTGTCTCTCATGAATAAATAAATAAAATCTTTTTTTAAAAAAACCCACAAAGTTTAAGATATGACCACTTAAAAGATAAACCAAATATTTCACCAAGATGCTGAAAATTACGGCCATAGCCAAAAATGTAATTAGTTCTATAAAAAGCCAAAACATCCTGTTTTACATTCAAGTAAAGAGAGTCCAATACATGAAGAAGAGGTAACTAAATGACAGGGTTTTTTTTAAATGATTTTATTTATTTATTTGAGAGAAAGAACATGAGCAGGGGAGGAACAGAAGGAGAGGGAGAAGCAGACTCCCCTCTGAGCAGGGAGCCTGATGCCAGCTTGACCCCAGGACCCTGGGGTCATGACCTGAGCCAAAGGCAGATGTTTAACCCACTAAGCCACCCAGGTGCCCCTAAATGCTAGGTTTTAACTCAAATTTGAACCTGAGGGAAATATGATGCTAAAGTTTTTGAGATTAGATAGGACAATTCTTCCTGTGGCAGAGGAAAATAACTGGAATTATGATAATAAAACAAAATCTAGGTTCAGACTTTCATTGGGTCCTTATGAGCTAAGGGAAAGCCTCATTTATTTTGGCTTAGCCAGATCAAAAATGAGGTTTGATGTGGAGGTGACTGGACCAGGGTCTGCCGTAGGGTGACTATGGAGATGTCCTGAGATCAGAGTCCACTGTGAGCCTCCTACAGCCTGGCTCACATCTATCTGACCCTTCCCAACTTAAATTTTCTCAAATAAGAAATGGCTCTGGAGTCTGGAAATCTGAAATAGTACACAGTTGACTGTACGTTTTGACACCATGAGTCTCAGACAAGATGAAACCACAGGAAAGGGAGCCTCTGATCTGGGTCCAAAGGAATCCTTTGAGAGGAGCTTGAGGCACCACACTGCTCCCCTTTCTGCAGACAGTGACTTTCTCGAGACACTAAGAGAACATCTGCCTTAGTCTTTTACAAGTGACCCCGGACTGCCCGACGAAAGCCTTACTCAGACGAGAAAGGTCCTGGAATCAAAGATGGTGTAGTCTGTTGTAGAAATCTCTGACAGTAGGAATTAAAGAAGAATTAGGTGACACAAATCTTAAAAAGTAAAGGATTCTTATTTTTCATATTGTTCTAGGAAAACTTTCCAAAAGCTATGCTTGTGTTCCTTTTGTACTCCATCATGCAAAATTCTCTACCTTTACCAATTCTTCATCGGAAATACTCTTGATTATTACAATATCTCTGAGAAGCCATTTTTGCCTTGCAAAATCCTCCCTAATAACACAATTGTGTGGTTCCCAGAGGTACCTTTTTGAGCTTAACAGCCATATCTTGACCTTGTCTGCATAATCCTATTGACCTGCTGATTTTGATAATCCACTAGAATTACCAATCAATTAATTTTATTTAACAAATCATTTGCTTATGGAACTACCAGGAAACAACCTCTGGGTTTTCATTCTCATTCATCAACAACTCTTACACAAAGCCATTTACACAACCCTGTGGGAGCTAAGAGGTACATAAAAAATACTGCCACCTGCAGAAATTCACTGTAAGAAGAGGAATGAGGTATGCCATTCAAGACTCAAAGAACAAAAACTGATCTCAATAATGTAATGATCAAATTATTATTTGGAATCACATACACATTAGACAATGACATCATTTCTAATGGGAATTTAAATGAGCTTTTAACTTTCTCTTTCTTTGCCACTGCCCCCCGCAATTCTGAATAGTTGGGAATTAGTATGTGTTGGTGTCTACGATGGTACTAGAACAGCAGTTTTCATTCATTACTCCTAAAAAAAAAACACACTTGATTAGCTGTGGGCATTCACAGGGGCTGTAGGGAGATGGAATGAAGGCCAGTTTTAGAACCTGTAAAGCTGGGGACCAGTCTTAGGATACTGGTTTCTTATACCATGAATGCAAGGTTCACACAGGATTCTTTTTTTTTTTAAAGATATTATTTTTTTATTTGACAGAGCAAGCCAGAGAGAGAGCACAAGCAGAGGGGAGGGGCAGAGGCAGAAGCAGACTCCCCACCAAGCAGGAAGCCTGATGAGGCACTTGATCCCAGGACCCTGGGGTCATGACCTGAGCCAAAGGCAGACACTTAACTTACGGAGCCACCCAAGCACCCATCACACAAGGATTCTGACTTAGAATCAAATGTCTCAGAAGTGAGACTTATTCTCATATCTGGGTACAAGATGGCCTTCTGGTAGTAGAGCACCTCAATCCAACGGAACTCTAGTTTTTAAAATCTGCTTAAATAAATAAATAAATAAATAAATAAATAAATAAAATCTGCCTTTTCTTATGCAGCTTTACTTCACTTCTCAATATCTTCTCCAACCCACTGTTTGAGTTCTGCAATCAAGTGACTAAAGCAGATGGTGGGAATGGGGGAAAAAAAAGAGTTGGCTTTCAAAAGACATGTTCTAGAAAGCCCCAAACCAGTGGTCATAAGCAGTTCCTAAGCTATCACAAAAGCAAAACTGTATGACTTCCTTTGCCTCACTTTTTCTACTAAATGCTTTGGGCTACTTTTCTGAGACTTCTTTTTTCCTTTAAAAGCTGATATTATGTGCCCCCTCCGCCCCTCAAAGATGTACAGGGAAACAGAAAAAAAAAAAAGGAAATTCAAGAGAATTCTGCTAACAAACTCTCATATATTAAATTATCAGAATTTTCTAACTAATGTGATCTTGAAAGTCATCTGCTTCAATCTATATCCCTCCCAGTTCTGATTCCTGTCCTCTCCTCCCACATTTTCCAGTTGAAAACACAGGCTGAAAATGAAAAGGGGATCCAAGATCAAACAGATACTTATGTTTCATCAAGTAATAAAATAACTAGAAATGTAAGTCAATCTATATCTTTCCAGGAATTGCTCTCAGCCAAAGAAGTTGCTCATCCAAGATTATACCAAGCCTCTTTTGGGGACAACTCTGAAGGAAGATCCAGCACCAGAACAAGCTGTAGGGTCAGCTGAAGCCCCCTTTGACTGCACCACCAGTTTGATCTCTCCCTCTTCCAAACCCTGCATCCCTTACCCTCACAGGTGTTATTCCAGAAAGCATTTGCTAATAAATTGCCTGTATTCAAAACTCTGTGTTGGTGTCTGATTCCTGGAAACCCAGCATCTGACTCTTATATACAAATTCAGGAAAATTATACTTGATGCTTCTGACTTCTTATAAGTAATTTCATTTGCAGTATAATTCTTTGGCCATTGTAAAAATAGTCAGCCTTTGCCTCCATTTTACAACAAAGCACACTGGATCGGAAAATCAAAATACCTGGGTTCTCTTGCCTGTGCCCTGGGCTGGTATTTTCTCAAAAGCATTAGCTTACTTAGCTGTGAAATGTGTTCAGGAGTGAGGAGCAACATATGCCACATAATGTTTTCAACCAATAAGTTCACAAATCGTAGACAAATAAACAGATTTTGCACTCCAATGAAATTAAATACATTCCCTCATGGATTTTAAGAACGAAGAAGCACTTCAGATAGTCTATATTTGATCTGCTAATTTACATTTTATAGAGCATGATGAGAAATGTCAAGGAAGAGAGGAAAAATAGTCTTACAAAACTAATGATTCTTAAGTGGAACAGCAAACATCTTCATACACGTGACTAGAAATCAGCATGGTGCTATGATGTGGTTTATACAAGACTCGATAGATAAGACTTGATAAATCTAAATAACTGCAAGTGGGGCCATCAGAAAATCTATCTACTGTTCTACATGAAATCATTGCTCTGCCAAGATACAGGTCTACAATTTGCTCAGCAGAGCCAATCTAAGGCATATCAATCACGTCAGTTGCAAAGAGCTTATTTTATTTATCAGAAAGCTTAAGAATTTATTTTAAAATCAACTTTGATTACATGTTGAAGTCATTTTCTTTCTTTAGATAGTTTTACCAACACAGAGCCTGGAGATGACAAAGAATATAATATGACAAAGTTAATTCAAAAGATATATTTTCTATCAACTCTTCATTTCTTATTGAAATTTTATTTAAGTGTAACACACCTATTGAAAACTAGAATATTCGAAGAAGTGCTCAGTGAAATGCTTTGTAACCATCATCCAGGGCATGAAATAGGACATTATCAGAACTTGCCCCCCATGGTCTCTTCTGGCCACTAATCGCCTCCCATCCAGAGTAACCTCATTCAGAATTCTAACCCCCTAGACTATTTTGCCTGCTTTTAAATTTTACGTAAGTTGAATGACACAGATGTGTTAGGTTTCTGTCTTAACTTTTATCTCTGAGATCCTCCCTATCGTTTGTGGCATTTTAGTTCCTACATTTTCATTGTTGCATGGCTTTCCACAGTGTGAATATGTTACAATGTAATGAAGATGTGATATGAAGAGCACTATTGCCACATGCATTCTTGTATGTGTCTTTTACTGGACGTATTGTACATTTCTGCTGGGTACATACCCAAGAGCAAAATAGGTATAAGAATGGGATTGCTGGGTCAAAGCATCTTTATGTAAAAATATTTAACTGTTTAAAATAATGTACCTGCAACATATAATAATTTTTAAAATAACAGCAAAATTAATTGCTGGTCATCTGAGGGCCCCCATTCCTGTAGAGTTAGACACTCACTACAAAGGATTGTTAGGATTGTTGTTTTAGGCAATAAAAAAGAGCAACTCAGAGCTCCAGGTGACAACATAAGGCAGCACAAAGTGATCGCCAGATCAAGCACAGGTTTGGGACGAGTCAGGCACCTTCAGGCTGGTGTGGCCATAGATGAGCACGGGTTTGGGGTTCATACTCTCAGAACCTTAGTCTTAATGTTTGTAGATTGGAGATGCTACTGTCAAAAAAATATTTTTAAAGAAAGGATATAAATAATACAAGGCATGCAAGGCATCTTTATCCTTGGAAAAACAGTATATCATAGAAGTTAAGAGGTTGCCTAGGTGTGTCTTAAGAGTAAGTCAAGTCAGTAAGCTGTGTGAGTCTTTGTTTGCTATCTGTAAAGATCGAGATAATCTCACCGCATAATAATATTATGAGGATTTAATGAAATAGTAATTAGCAAAATATTTAGCAAATGGATAATATTCAGAAATTCTCCATATTTGTTAGATTTCATTTTTCTTTCTTTCTAAGCTCATTATTTCTTTTCCTAGTTAATGAAAACAATTTTAACTGTCCTTAATATACCATAAAATCTGATTAGAAGGTATTTTAACCATAACTGATTTTTTTTAAGAAGTCCCACACTGGTATATTACAAATACAAGGCATTCTTATAATGCATTTACTTATTCATTCAGTCATTTGACAGATATTTAGCAAGCACCAATTTTGTGCTAGTATTGAGCTATACAAGTATGAATGTGAAGATGAATTGGATACATTCCCTCCCCTTCATGAAGTAATTCACAACCTGTTAGAAGAGGAAAGGGTTGGTCTAGAATACCTAAGCATATGAGGTAGAACTATGTGTAATTAATGCCACAAATGTAGTAGAGAGAAATGCTATTCAAACATGAGAAAGGAAGCCATCATTTCTGGATACAAGATTCAGAAAAGAAAGAATTCATTAGAGCGTAGCTTTGAAGTTGATGCCTACAACTTTGTTAGGCAGAGATAGCCACTGAGTGATTCCAAAATGAAAGATAAGTCCAGAGGGAAAAACAAAGAAAGGGCAATGCATAGTTATGGACTGGCAATTAGTCTAGCCTGGCAGGAGTCTTGGATATATCTCTATATCTCATCTATCTATCTATCTATCATCTATCTATCTATCTATCTATCTATCTATCTATCATCTATCTATTCATCTATCTATCCATCCATCCACCTAGGCATAAGAATAGGAAACTAGAAATGTAGACTCAGATGTAAGATGCTCAGTGGTTTTTAGTTGTTTTTTTCTTGGTAAACAGTGGGGAGCCTTTGGAGAAATTTATGGAACAAATGCGATATTAAGTTGTTTTTGGAAGACATCTGATAAGCAGGATGCATGGGAGTATGGAAGATGCTAAAAGGGACTAAGACTCATTATGAAGTTGTTTTGACAGTTCAGGTATGAGGTAATAAAGAAGAAAATTAAAATATGACTCTAGGGAATAGGAAGGTGGCCAGGCATTGAAAAGATATTTTGGAAGAAAAATCATATCAATAAATGGGATTTATTGGATAAAGAAATTATACATAGAATGCAAAGGTCCACAGATGATTTTTTAAAAAGATTTTATTTATTTATTCATGAGAGACAGAGAGAGAGAGAGAGAGAGAGAGAGAGGCAGAGACACAGGCAGAGGAAGAAGCAGGCTCCATGTAGGGAGCCCGATGTGGGACTCGATCCTGGGACTCTAGGACCACACCCTGGGCTGAAGGCGGTGCTAAACTGCTGAGCCACCTGGCCTGCCCAGATGATTTTTTTTTTTTAATTTGAGTAGAGTTGACACATGAAACACAATGATTTTTAAGAAGAAAACTCTAGAAGATAAGTCCAGATAGAAATAACTTTGTTACAAGAGGAAAGTAGCTGAAGGGGAAAAGAGAGGCAGCTCAGGGTACAGTGCCTCTCTGCATAGTAAAAAGAATGAGAGGACAGTGTCTTCACAAAGTACCACAGCAGGGAGCTGAGTTGATTAGGGTCTCAGAACTCTGAAGCCAGACTTTCTGAGTCCAAATTTTGATTCTGCTACTTAGTTGTGGGATGACTAAAACCTAGGTATTTAAACTCTCTAAGCCTCAGTTCTCTTATTAGTGAAATAGGAATACTAATTATATCTAACCCATGAGTTGAACGGTTGGAATTCATCATAAATGCCATAAGAGTTTTTATACTTAGTAGAGTAAAACTGAGAGCTGTATTAGAACATGGAGGGAACGTGACATATAGTAAAGCAGGAAGAAGCAACCATTAATTCATTCACCTAAGTTGTCTCCATTGGAGCTTATCAATTACATCAGGCTCTGTTCTGAGCATTGAGGATATGAGATGATCAAAGAGGCAAAATCTCTACCCTCATAGAAATTACAATATGAGAAACATAATAAATAAACACAGAGATGCAAGCAGGATGGCCATGCACATTAATAAAGAAAAATGGAACAGAATAGAGGAGAGAGTGACCAAAAGTGCTGTGTTAGACAATGGTTATGGAAGAACTGTGATGGTAGCCACTGAACACAGACTTGAATGAAATTAAGAAAAAGGCATGTAAATATCTATGAAAAGAAATTCCAGGGAAAGGGAACAGCAAGTGAAAGTCCTTGATTTTGAATGTGTGTTATTCACATACATTAGAGGAAGGCTATCAGGCTGAAACGGATAAAAGTAATTGCAGGAGATGGAGTGAGGGACATGCCCAGAGGCTTTATCACTTGGGGCCTTGTAGGACAGGGTAAAATCATGGATTTCATTCTACATGTGATGGGAAGTCAAGAGGAGTAACATGATCTAATTCACACGTTGAAAGGCTGCTCTGTAGATAACTTACCATAGGGGAAAGAGCCAAAGAAAAGAGACTAGTTACAAGCTTAGAGCTATAGTTTATAATCTGAAACAGCTGGTGGTGGCCATAGCTTAGGACAGAGCGGTAGAGATGGGAAGGAGTGGCTGGATTTTCAACAGGTATTATTAGCAAGAACTATAGGATTGATGAAAGACTAAATTTGGGATGTAATGAAATTTGGATAAAAGATCATGAAACTAGAGTTTTGAAAAGAGAAAAAAAGTGAGAAGCTATGTCAAATTTTGCTAAGCATCTGAAAATTGATGACTTATTTTGGCAATGTGGAGATTATCGATCACCTTACAACTGTGGTTTCAGTGGAGCGAAACTGTGAAATATCATTCAAACTAATAAGGAAGATTACAAAGATTACAAAAAGGAAAAAGTGGGTATAACACATTTTAAAAGAGCTTTTCAGGAAGGGAGAGGGATAAGCTTTAGTTGGAGGGGAAAGTGGTCCAATGAGGGTGTTTGGAAACAAGGGTTGTGATAGAATGCTTGTATGCCCATTGGAGTATCCATGAAGAGAGAAAATGGATGATGCAGGCCAGGGAAGGGATAATTACAAGGGTCCCCAAGTGGATGAGAAAGGATGACAACAGAGGAAAGAGCTGGCTTCAGATAGGAGCACAAACACATCAAATAGATTTGATGGAAGTATAAGGATGCCGTTTCTCAGTGTTTCTCTCTTCTTGGTAATATAATAGATATAAGACATTCATTTAAAAAACTGAAACAATGAATAACTAGAGAAATGAGTAGCATTTCCAGAAACATAGCTGCTTGTTTGCCTTGGATTTGTGGTTATTAAGGCTCACCAAGCAAGTCATGTGTTTTTTTCCAGATAAAACCAGCTGTTAGGGTACATGGTAAGAACTGGTAGTGGAGCTAATATAATCATGGTTGAGGTTTTCTTTTTCTTTCTTTCTTTCTCTCTTTCTTTCTTTCTTTCTTTCTCTTTCTTCTTTCTTTCTTTCTTTCTTTCTTTCTTTCTTTCTTTCTTTCTTTTCTTTCTTTCTTTCTTTCTTTTCTTTCTTTCTTTCTTTCTTTCTTTCTTTCTTTCTTTCTTTCTTTCTTTCTTTCTTCTTTCTTTCTTTCTTTCTTTCATTTCGTACAATGGGAAAGGAAGACCAGGGGAGATGAGAGTGTTTGCAAGGGACTGAGATGATAAATGACTCTGAATTCTCAGTTGAGTTTGGAGGACACGAGGCAAATGAGGGACAGTGGGAAGGTAGCAGAGTTAATGGATTGGAGGTCTTGGTGGGATTGACGAATTGTTAGCAAGAAGGCAATAAAATAGGTGAGCAGGAAAGAAACAAAGTCATAGAAAAAGGGATAATAGAAACTGAGGTTTGAGGGGTTACAGTGATTGCTTTAGTGGGTGACACAGTGTGAATTGATGAATTGAGGTGGGAAGGAGCCAATATCATTGCAGGTACCATAAAGGAACTAAACAGTCTAGGGCACTGGATGAATTACCTGCATGGATATTATAATTGCCAAGATTAATCATAGAGGTAATTGGAAAGGAAGTGACCCCAGGTGTGCTAATATCTTCAGTTAATGTGGGAATACGACAGCAACCTTTGACAAGAAGAGGGTAGTAAGTGGATATCTGTTAACACTTGCTTCAAGGGTACTAGATTATTTAAATCTGGAAATTGGACCTATTAAAAAAGCACACATAAGAAAGCTATGAAGATGTGATCATTAGACTGAGACCAGTAAGATTGACAGAAGATTCAGATCTTCAATTCATATTTTTTATGATTCCTTAAAAACAGATAGCCATCTGTCTTGCAACAGTCCACTGGACTGCATACAACAAATACAATAAGTACAAATCTGACTTCAACTATAAATGATATAGTTTTAGTGATTTTTCATTTTGTTCAGTTACCCAGAAAGTACAGAGAAAACTCTAAATATTTTTGCTAATTTATAGCAAACAGAAAAGATACAGAAAAGATGAAAACAGAAAATATTTCATGTGTCACTGTGGTACCAATCTTTACCCACCAGGATTGTTGGACTGGGCATCCATAGGAATCATAAGCTTGGCCCGAGTGGCTCTACGTGCAGCCAATGACCTTTCCAGAGTGGACATGGAACTCCCTGCTTCTTCAGTGTCTTGACCTAGGAGAAGAACAATACTCCTGAGAGACATGTCTTCATTGACGCAATACTTGATGTACTTTCTAGCTAGGCATGCCGATGCTTCTTTCACTTTATTGATATTTTAAATAATTATATCTATTTTTTATTACCCAATCAATATAGTCTCATTGCACAAACTCTAATATGATAAAACTTACCATAACCTGGTATTTCAGAAAGAACCATTATTTATATTTTGTTCTTTGGCAAAGTGTGTCTATGAGTAATATGTAAAAGCGAGAAGGTATATATTAACATACATATTTTGTACTGAAGTGACATTTTCCCACATATACTCTTTTGTTACCTTCTTGGGAAAATAATATGAAAATATAAACATATTTCTCTGTCAAGTCAGTTTTATAATTTTCATTTCTTTATTTAAAAACAGTTGTACTTCTATACTCACAAGCAGCACCTATTCTATTTTATTTATTTTAAGTATACTGTATGCTGAATGTGGGGCTTGAACTCATGACCCTGAGATCAAGAGTCACATGCTCTACTAACTGAGACACCCGGGTGCCTCACTTTTAGCATTTTTAACAGTTCCATGAATATCCAATTGTATGAATTTACCACAATTTATGCAACTAGTACTTAAGGCCCAAGGGCATTGCATCTTATTATAAAAACACAAGGGATGAACTATATTTTTCAAAAGTAAGGCCAGGCATATTTATTATACATTTATTATGATTCCATAAAACACCATACTACTGAATCTTTAAAAATAATAAGAAAGGGGGCAGCCTGGGCAGCTCAGTGGTTTAGTGCCGCCTTCAGCCCAGGGCATGATCCTGAAGTCCTGGGATCGAGTCCCGCATCGGGCTCCCTGCATGGAGCCTGCCTCTCCTTCTGCCTGTGTCTCTGCCTCTCTCTCTGTGTCTCTCATGATAAATAAATAAAATCTTTAAAAATAATAATAAGAAGAAAGAATTATATGTATAGATTTAAATGTTAATAAAATATATGTTGAGAACAACAAACTGAAGTTCTGAATAGCATCCTATGTGCTCATTTGTATAATATGCATATGAAAGCATATTGTGCATATGCGCATTTCTGTGTGCACATAAATATATAAATGTAAATATATATCTGTATATATGTGTTATATATCTGTATATTATATATATATGTGTGTTTATATATCTGCATAAATGTGCATGCATATATATCTGTATAGAAAGGTTACACACAGAATTCTTAACATTGCCTTCCTTTGAAGAAAGGGATAAGGAATTTGGGGATGGTGAAAAGGCAAACATACTTTTGATTCCTTTGGGTGTTATTTTCACAACTTTTTGTACTATTCTCTGTCTTTTAAGATTACACACATGTATTTTTTAAATTGAAATAGTAGGTAATAGAATTCAAAATTAAAAAAAAATAATGCTGGGGGAAAGTTCTATGTCGCTAAGATGATGAGAGCTGTCTACATCTGAAACTGTTCACACATCCTCCAAAAAACTACACAGAACCATGTAGGACAATAAAACTGTGCAAATTATACCACTATGGCACAAAAAAACTTTGAATCTCCCCTAAGTATAAAAATAAATAGTATTTTCCAGAAAGCTATGACTCCAGTTGCTGCCACAAAGTCTTTGTGGGAAGTTGAATATTTGAGAAGACTTTACAAAAGAGAGGAGGGGAATAAGTCTCCTAGGATTGACCTAAAATAATCCACAAAAGGAGAAAGTCTACCTCAAATGTAAAAATATTTTAAAAGTTTCCTAGTAGACCAGAACATTTAAGAGTATACTATTCATTGACATGGAGTTTTGTTCTTTTACCTGCCAGGAGACTGCAGAGAACACTAGACATAATGTAAAATATAACTAGCAGGATTTTGAGTACTACTTTTCTTCTACTATAGACTTGACAAGTAGGTCTTTAAATTAAAAACAAATAAGCACAAGTATCCTCTTATTCTAAGGAAAACAGCTATTGTTTGGAGTTAAGCTTCTCCCAGGACTTATTAAATGATCTCAAGTACTCTGGCTGCCCCCAAATGTCATTTCAGTGTGTAAAAGATAAAGGGAAATGCAAGGAAGGAGAAATCCTAGAAATAATTGGTAAAACCTTTAAGGGCTGAGAGGTAATTCTATCCTCTGCAGTGGGAGGTGGAGGTGTGCTGTCCTCCTGATGCCCCCTAGGAATCCAAACTGTCAGAATAAACATCTGTAGAGTGTGGAGGCTCCTGCAAAAAAGATCTGCCTTCCATTCATTCTCTAGGTATTAGTTCGCTCAGGCAGCAGGCTTGCTGGTCTACTCTGTGTCTATTTAAACAGAGGAAGAGGTTATTTAAGAAGAGCAAAATTGAAAGAGGGCCCAGGACTGGAGTACAATCTCTCTCATCATTCGGTCTGGGGTCAAGAGGTCCCTGGGAAAGTCGCTCAAGCTTGAGTCCTTTCCCTGGAATTCACTCAACTGTAGCTGGCCCGTCCCAGGAGAGTGAGGTTGGCGGAGCTGTGCCTGGTAGGAGTGGGGTAAGCCCAGACTTGATACCTCACCTCACGTTATGGGCCAGTGGAAGAAAATCCCACAGGGTCTCAAGAAGAACTCATACTTGTGCTTCACAAGGGACCCAGAATTTGGATGTCACAGGAGGACAGTCCATCTGCCCAAAAACCAGCGTCAAACTTCCAACTCTCCTTTCTCTCCTCCCTCCCTGCCTCTCACCTCTTCATCCCTCCTCCCTGTCCTCTTACACAGCCAGGAAGAACAGGTGGGTAGGAGGAATAAGTAAAGGAGTTTCTGAAACAGACTGTGCCCCCTCCTTCTGCCCCACCCCACCGCTCCATTTCCTTCCAGGGTCCTGGAGGCCTTAAACAACAGATTAAGATCCCAGTCCTCAGAGCCCAAAGTCCAGCTGGCTGTAAGGGAAGGAGAAACTTTAGCTTCAGAGTGCAGTTCTTAATAGGACTAGAATGTAGTTTAACTACTGAAAATGATGGAAAGGTTAGGGAATCTGTTTGAGATATTATTTAAGAGCTGGAAAAAAATACTCAACTCGTGATTAAAAAGTGAGCTCCTTATTTAAACAATTGGAAGCTGAGACAGTCGAGTAAACCAGTTACACATTCACATAACCAAAATATTTTAATTCGGTTTTAAAGCAATAGCTACTCATCCTGCAAACACATTATGAGTAGACCAAGAGGGGTATGTGCGTGTGTTGATGAGAATACTTGGTTCATTGTTTGGCTTCCCATAAGCATTTTTAAAATTCGAGGACCAGCAGAAAGTGGAATATCTTACAGGCACTTTCTAGATTTCTTAGTTATTCCTGGACATGGCTTGTTCTGCAACTATTCATCAAATGGTAGGCTTTCTGCTTCTGATCACTTTGTGTATCAACAGAGCCTGCACATAGACTCCACCAAACTAGGCTAGTGATCATATAATGTGATTGCATGGGGATAAAAGTTGATGTTCACAGCAATCAAGGCCAAAGTAACAGAAGAGTCAATATTTTCATAAGTCACGTGTCCCTAATGTGATTTTGTTTAACGCAAGAAACAGAGTGAATTTAAAAATCAACTTACAATTATCCATAGACACAAGGAATTTAAAAATGTACAAATAATTTCAAATAGCATTTTTTTGAGTTCTTTTTTTTTAATTTTTTAATTTATTTATGATAGTCATCACAGAGAGAGAGAGAGAGAGAGAGAGGCAGAGACACAGGCAGAGGGAGAAGCAGGCTCCATGCACCGGGAGCCCGACGTGGGATTCGATCCTGGGTCTCCAGGATCGCGCCCTGGGCCAAAGGCAGGCGCCAAACCACTGCGCCACCCAGGGATCCCTCAAATAGCATTTGATAAGACTTTCATTCAAGATTTAACAAAAAGCAATAAATTAATTTGGCTTTTACATTTCAGTATTTCCCAAGCGTACCACCTGTTACCGCCTGCAAGTTTTAAAAAGCATTTCAATGATAAAAGGCAGGTAATAGGATGATGGAAAAGAAACTAGTTACTCAACCAAATTTACATCAGATTATTTTAACTGCTGATAAGTGACCCGCAGATTGAAAGGAAGGATGCCTCCATCAGAGAGGGAGTGGGGATGTCCTTTTTGGAATTCAGAATTGGGGGGGGGGTTGTCTGATGCCCAAGAGGAGAGAGTTACCTGAATGAGAGGTGCTTTTGCTCCCTAGTTGAGTTTCTGACTGGCTGTGGCTGACTGGTGTGAGATCTTGGCAACTTTGGATGGGAGAGTCCCTTCCTGTAGGGTCAGTACCCGATGGCTTCTCAATATTTTTCATCTCCATTTCTTCATGATGTATCCAAAGATCAGGAGGCCTGAGGTCCTTCTGGCTGCCCTTCCTCTTGCCAACACTGTGAGTGGCCCGTTTCCTATGGAACAAAAAATTAGAAGGTGAATGTGAGTGCCTCCATTCAACGGTCCTTCCTCTCTTTTCTCAGTCAATTCAAGTTAGAAGCAGGAAAGGACACAAGAGCGCTCCCAGGGGGGAACCCATGAAATCCAAGAATTGGCAGGCATGTCTTGGCTGCCTTTCGTCCTCTCCCCCGGAGCTTCACCACATTATAGGAGCAGTGGTGCTGAATCCCCAAGGCCCTGGCTGCCTGCCAGAGAGTGCCTGACTCTAGCTTCACCGGCTACAAATTCTCACACAAGGTGACAGTGGGTTATATGGAGCCATATGCCAATCTTCAGAGCTAGTCATAAGGTACTTGACGGCAACATCTGCTTAGGAGATAAATGAAGGAGCTACTCTGAAAGGGCAAATAGAAATACAAAAGCCCAGAATTTGTGCCAGCCAAGATTAGGGTTTAGAAGAAAGTCTATAGCTCAGCTGCACAATTTAATGTGCTATTTGGAGACAAAAGGCAGCATGAGGACATTCTAAGGAGAATAAAGCACTTGTGCCTTGGAGTCACTAAGTATCTGGATGCAAACACAGTTAAGACCCATCCTTTGAAGAGAGAAGAACACAGTTTAGAGGGATGCTTCAAATGTCTCCTATTTCCCTCAATAAGAATTTTGCAATCATAAATTCATTTTTTCAGGGGTAGTCTCTTTTGGGGGCTAGTGAGATACAAATGTTCCCTACATGCTAAGTAAAGTAGGCATGGCACTCAATGCCAGCCATTCTGTGCAGTAAGGGTCAGTAAACTATGGCCTGTAGACCAGATCCACCCACAGACTGATTTTGTAAATAAAATCTTATTGGAATCCTACTGAGCTCATTTGTTTTCACAGTGCAGAGTGTTGAGTAGTTGTAACAGAGACTGTATGTCCCACATGTCTCACGAAGCCTCAAATATTTACTATTTGCCCCCTTTTAGAAAGTTTTCAGCCTCTGCTTTACGGTTCTACATCTTAAAAAATCTCCACTTGTAGCTTCTATTTGTTTAGGGTAATAATGTCTCTTCTAAGACAGAATTCAGATAGTTAAAATATAACCTCTGATAGAACCCCAGAGAAGTAACTCCCTTTTACTTCTTCACTTGAAACTTATAGTTTATGAGGATAACTGTATTACGGGGGCTAAATGGTTCAAACAAGCCACTTCAGTGAACACTCTTTGTGACTCGTACAAGGCCATGGAGAGTGGCTTTATCTTCCAATGCTGAAAGACCTTTACTCACATTGGGCAATTAATAAAGGTTTAGTGGTGTGACTTGCTTAGTTTTGACTGTTTTATACATTTTTTGGTCTTTTTTGAAGCATGCTGATAAGGATTGGAGACAAGGAATGCCAGACTTGATATTTGTTGAGTAGCTTAGTAGAGAAATAATATTTTCGGTTCTAATGTTTTCCCTATAACTACCTACATTTTGCTGACTTTCTGGCAGGGGTCTCACACTGCCTCTGGACAATGGTCTGTAAAAACCCTTAGACCATTTTCCTGTGTCTAAAATAATAACTGTGTGCCAACCATCCGTTCCCTGAATTCATTTCCTTACACTTCACCTGCGCACAGGAAGCAATCTGCAAGTCACGCGCAGCTCTCTAGGTAAGCTACCCCTGGTAACTTCATAGAACAATTTAATGTCATTTTTGCACTTGGAGATTTCACCCTGTTATCTTTCTAACAAATCAAAATGCTAAATAACTTTTTAAACCCAGTGCCTACAAGACTGCCTAGAGAGACATTCCAGTTCCCAAATCCAGGATAAGAAAGTCAACCTTTTCATAATAACTCAACATTTAAATAGCCTGTGGGGGAAAATATGTCAAATAATTTCTGAAACTAAAAAATAAATTATGAATTCTGGTTTCCTCTTGTTTACACACATAACTCATTCATTCATTCATCAGCCCCCATAACCTCAGTACCAGATGTGTCTTATTAAAAAAAAATTCCATCTGACTGAGGTAGAGAATTTTTCTATGTTGTGACTTATAACCTCTATACGGGAAAAAAAAAATTATCATTTCTGATAAAATGCATCTACATTTTTATGATGGATTTTAATCAGATCAAGACTTTTTCTGAGAAGCTACTCATCCAGTCATGTGTCAGTCAAGAATCTAAAGATTCTAAACAAACTTTATTTTCTTTTTGTATATATTCTACAAATAACTGTCTACTAACTGCTTTTGTTTTCTATAATGTCTCTTATCAAGAGATAAATCTTTGACCTTGGAGAGGCCTCCCTTCCCTGCTGGTGGTAGACTAGCTGACCATGTAGCAGGTTTGTAATAAAACTGACATCTGCTCATAACTAAATTGCCTGAAATTTGTCTTAAAACCTGCAGGAACATTGTCATCTCAGCCTTCTGTCCATCTGCTGGTTCTCTGACATAATGACTGCTGCCCACTGTGGTTCCCTAGTTCCTCTGTCTCACCAATGGAATCTTTAAAATCTGTGTGCAGATGAATCCAATGCAATGGATCCTGAAATACGGTCCCAGCATCAGCATCTCCTGAGAATCTGTTAGAAATGCATGTTCTCAGTCTCCACCCCAGATCAGAAACTTGCACACGTATATGTGTGTGTGGGGGGGGGGTGGGGGAGGGCGTTGTGAGAGGGACAGGCCCAATAGTCTGTGTTTTAACAGCCCTCAAGGGAAATAGGATAGGATTCTTAAGTTTGAGAAACACTGTCATAGTGAATTTGGTTTTGTTTGTTTTTATGTTAAACTTAGCTTTTGTATTAGATTGGGAATATGTCACATGTTTATCCCTTCCTACATGCATCTTTTCTCACAGGTATCAGTAATCCTTCAGCTTCCAAAACCAGCTGTGGGATGGAAGGTCTCTTCCTACGCCGTGAATTTTTTCATAAAGACTCTCACACCATAATCAAGTGCTGGTGATTTTTGTTCTATCTCTCTTTTTCTCTCTCTTTTGTTAATCTCTCTCTGTTTCTCTATTCCCCCCCTCCAACTATCTCATCGTACTTTGCCCAGAACGCCTTCACAAACCAGTTTACTTACAAACTACTTACTCTTAAAGATTTTCTTCAAGCCTCTGTTCTTCAGGAAGTCTTCCTGACCATGTTAGGTCAGTGTAATCTGAGCATATATAAGTCCCTTTCCTCGTCTCTTTCTTTACCATTCACCTTGCACTGATTACTGCCTGTCTTCCTGAACTGGCCAGAGGCTCCCAAAGTGGGAATTGGTTTCCTCCAGTGATACTGGAGCAAATTCTGTCTCTTTCACTTGTCCAACATCACCCATTGTCTTAGAACACTTATTCATTGAACATTTACTGAATACTGAGTGTGTGTCAAGAAATTTGCTAAGCACTAGAAATGCAAATACAGGTGAGACAATGGGAGCTTGATAAATGAGTGAAAAATGGCATGGCTACTGTGAATTTCTGCATTGTTGGAGTAAGGAGCAGGCCCTGGGACTGGCAGTTGGTAAAAGCTGAAAAAGTAAAGGGACCAAATCATAGGAGGCCTTAGCTCCAACAGAAACATTTTTAATACTACCTAGAAGTTGTGAGAAATTGTGGAAAAATCTTTAGCTCCTGAGTTAACATTAATCAGATTTGTTACTTTGTATCATGCAGATCCCATCCTAAGCACATATTAATTACCTGAATTAAAGAATAAGAATTTTTCATTATCACCTTGGAAGGATTTTTTGCAAGATTCTCTGATTCTTTATTGGCCTCTCTGTTTCTTACTTTGCACCTAACCTATTGCTATAAGAGAAGTTTGCTTCCTTTTCACTTTTAATTAATATGCTTGGGATGTGAAGGTATAAACACCAACATTGGGTTAGTAACCATTTTATTCAAGACCCTGCCCTTTGAAGTTCTAAAATACTACTCTCATCTCATAGATTATTTTGCCACATTGTAATAAATTATTAAATCCCTTTCTGCTCAAGGCATCCTCTGCTCAAGTTGTTCATAGGAGGCAAATAGCTCTGTACTAATTTTCCTGGTCAGATAGAAAGCACCCAAGATCTGACAGGAGGTTGAAGCAAGGGCAGTTTGCTTCACTGAGACTTTACAGAAGTCCTCAGAAAGGAAGAAGCCCTGAACGGAGTGTGAAGAATGATTCAAGGTAACCAGGAAAAAATCTATTGGGATGTATAATAAGTACCTGCCCTACTTCTTCCTTGCAAATCTTTCCCAAAGGTTTCCAGCTTCCTAATTCTCTATATTGATTATTTTTATTCTCCGAACTGCTATTAAAAGCAAAAATAAACAAAAGAACAACAACAACCACAAAAACAAAAAGCTTGTATTGGAATCCCAGGGAACATGTATCCTAGAAATTCAAATAAACCTGCATTTTCTGTGGTGGAATTAAGGTATATTGAAGATCTAAGGGGTTGCCTCTATGGAATACTGAAAAACAATAAAAATGTTTAAAAAAATGTTAAAAATCTGAAAATGAGTGAAAGTAACCTAAACTACAATAGATTTAAGAGTTTAAACATTTGATGTCAGTACGGAAGATAATTATTTTTGTCAAAATTTGAATATGGACTAATATTTAAAACTTGCCTTATTTATTTATTTATTTATTTATTTTTAATTAATTAATTTATTTTGTCATATACTTTTAAAATCAAATAAGAGGCTTAGTCAACTGGTGACTCTATCATGTGAACTTTGAGTTTTATTCACATATTTAAATTTAATGTATTCAGACATGTTGATTATGTACCCAGGTAACTGCCTTAGAAATGTGATAACCATGTGTTCTAGATTTCCAGGATATTTTCAATGTTAAATAGTTTGTCGTTAGTATCTACAGATACATTCTAACTTATCATGATACATGTTCTATATTTGGGCTAGGAAAATGTTATTACTTTCCTAAAAGGTACAGAACCCCTATAATTTAAGACTTCATCAGCATATTTTCCCTATATTATGATATTCTACTATAATTTCACTAATTCAAAATATGTAAGGGGATTCTCTTCAAAGTACTAAAAAATAAATTAATAACTAAAAAGAAAGGCAAAATTATTTTTATTTCATATTAATTTGAAGCTAAGTGCTACCACATGAGTTATAGTACTCCATGGGGAATTTCAGTGTTTTAAGATAGAAAGATGATAGAAAGTATTTAGCCCTATTTCTCATTTGAGGAAACTGACATTCAGGGATTAGGCCTTCCTTTAGGCTTAATTAAACACCACTAATTTAATTCTAGAAGTGGAGAATCAGAACTAGAACTTGGGTTCTAACTTGTTAGTGATTTTACATTGTAAAAATAAAATCTTACCAAGTGGGGTGTTAATCAATCAGATAACCACATTCTTTTTTTTTTAGATAACCACATCCTTATTAAATAAATATAAATATGATAAAATAGAATAAAATGTGTGGGTACTAACTTGAATAAAGTGTTACCAACAGTACACAAAAATATGTTTCAAATCCACTGGATGTAATTCAAGAGCCCCACTGAAACACAAAGACAATTTACATTCTATAGCACCAACAGATAAAGAGATATTGAAGAAAGCCCATGAATGTGTTTCCTATTTCACTTTATTAATTACATTAAACTCTCATTTTTCTGAGAGTTCCGTAAGGGGCATTATTTCTGCCTCAGATTGGAATTGATTTTGCTTTCACCTGCATCACTTAATTCATTCAAAAAGACTCAGTGGTAGTGGTATCAGGAGGAAGGATCCTCAGTGAAATCAGGAAAAGCTAAATTAAAACTCAGGAATATCTTGAAGGAGAAATTTTTTTTCTTTTTTTCCTCTGTTAACATATACAAACAAAGAGACCGAGATGAACGCCCATGGGTCTGTTGTAGGAGAAAGATATATGAAACAAAATTGTGAGAATATGCCAAGTAAATATGAAGGGACTTTGGGTGAAGGCTGAGGAAAAATCAAAGTGGCAGGACCACTATGAAGGTATAAATTCACTGTCTTTGGTTTCCAATCATTCATGGAGTGATTTATTCTTTCATTCATTTCCTGATTTTAAAAACGAGTCAGACTCAGGTCTCAGCCTCTACTCTTTTTAAATAAAAACGTCAAGCTCTTCACAAATTGCTTAGCGTAGGATTTAAGACAATTTAGGAGTTGCTCAAGATAGCATCAAATCCCACTTTTGCATTTTGAGAAGACTGGCATTTTCTCTATGAGGACACAACATGCCCAGGAATCCAGTTCGTCAGGTCACTAAATACCCTCCAACATTATCTCACAAGGATGAAAATGGAACAAACAAAACACCCTGCTACACACAGATGGTTTAGTTAATTAAACTTAGTTTAGTGAATGCATCCGTGTCTTTAAAGCCATCGATGAAATAGGCCAAGTTTGGTTTTGATGCCTTCCCTACTTCCATTTATGCGAATCTTCGTGACTCTGCTTCAGAGCCCTGGCTCACCAGCATTCTACCATTCTGTGTTTGCACAGCCCCTTTCCTGGGATGGCCCGACCGAGACGCTGTTCGATGCCTTACTCAGTTACAGTTCCTCTCCCTCCAGAGCCTCACTAAGTTGGAAGAAGTGGGTAATTAAGTTCTGTGGGTAATTATGACTTCCCAGAATGAGAGTCAGCTAAGCTCAGTCGGCCTGGGTTCTTGTTAAGCACAATGGATCAGCCCACCAGCTGGCATCAGCTTGAAGACAGGCCAGTCTCATCAATGCAGCCAGATATAAAATTTGCCCTGCCATATAAATAAATTAAATGCAAAGACTGCATCTACACTCCTATGCCACTTTCTTCAGTTTGTACATCTTTCTGTATCCTATTTCTAAACACTTCAGAAGGTTGGAAGATCCAATACAGATCAACAAACAGGTCATAGGGTTTTTAAGGAGAGAGAAACTAAGATATTACCAAGGGAATAGGAACAATTATTTGTTAGAGAATCTTCCTCTGACACTATGTGTAGCATATAGTTGTCAAACCAACCATCTATAGGCCCATGCCTCAGGCTTTCAGAGCTGGCGCCATGCCTGAGGCCAAAGGGGAAAAAATGAATCAAGGGAAGAGCTTATTATAGCCAATTCAGTGAGAAAGTACAGCTGAAAGGGACATATCAGGCAAGATTTGAAAAGTGCTAGAAAGGCAGAGAAAAACCAGGAGATTATTGCTGATTCCCACAACCGGTTGACACAAGGTTAATATGCTGGTTATGGATGTTGCTGGAAGGGGATAAGTTGAATTAAAACCATCTTCCCATTCTAAACTTTGATGTATCGTCCTCTGCATGTGCTATCACCTAGAACTGCATAATATTAAAACATTTTTAAACCCCTCAGAAAGTTTAATTTCTGAGTATCAATCACAGCCAGGAATTTCTAGAATTTCTCTTCTAACTACTATCTCCAAACTAAACACTCCTCAGCATTGTAACTACACTGAATTTGGTAGTCATTCATGCAACAAACATTGATTCAATGCCTACAGTCCTCCTGGCCAGAATGGGGAAATACTTTTCGAGGAACACACATCTCCAACATTTGACATGTAGCTCTAGAGAGGGCTGTGAATTGGAACCTGAGGAAGTCCAGTCTCTAAATGTTGCTGAGGTAACACCTGTCCCCACTGGAAGGAAGAATCTGGCTCAGAGAAGTAAAATCAAGCAGAAATGCCAAGTGGGCCTCCAGGTGCATTCTATTATTAAGTCTGCAAGTCCGGCCCTCACCCACTCAAGGTACGGGCCTGGAATCAACAAAAGGCGAGGTTTTGCTCAGGTCAGAGGATAAAGAATATATGGTGAATTGTGAAAGAACACAGGAAGAGACCTGTCAAAAATATAACTCAAGAAGGTGATAGAGCAAATAGTGACCTCTCTCCTCTTAGGAACCACCTGTTACCTACTTTCTCTGCTGGGCTGAAGAGCGCCGGGTGCAAATCACAGCCACGATCACTACCACCAGCACTGTGATGACGCCGACGGTGATCACAATGATCACAAGCAGGTTGCTGTTCTTCTGAGGAGTGACACTGCCATGTGGGGGGTGCATCTGGCCAATGGGTGGCTCTGGGAAAAGACAGGCAAATGGAGATCAGATTTAGGGAGATGTGAACAGCTTGGTGTTTATCAAGCTGTTGAAGACGTGAAAGTTCCTAATGTTCTGGGCATTCCTGAAGCTGGGGAAAAAAAGCAATGAAAAATGAGAGGAAAGATGGAAGTTATCTACCTAAGAAAAACAAAATTTATGCCCACACAAAATCTTGTACAGAAACATTCATAGCAGCTTTACTTAGAATAGCCAAAAGTGGAAACAACCCGAATGTCCATTGACCGAAGAATGGATAAACAAAATGTGGTACTTCCATACAGTGGAGTATTACCCAGCCATGATAAGGAACCAGGAACTGATACACAGTAAAATACTCATGTGCCTTAAAAACGTTATTCTAAGTGAAAGAAGCCAGACACAAAAGGTCAATATTGTATGGTTCCACTCACATGAAATGTCCAGAATAGGCAAATCTATGGACAGAAAGTAGATTAGTGTTTGCCGGTGGATGGGAGGAGTGAATGGGAAGGACTGTGAATGGGTATAGGGTTACCTTGGGGAGGGCGAAAATGTTTGGGAATGAGAGAGTGATGTCCGTCGCACAACCTTGTGGATGTGCAAAGACCACTGACTAGTGCACTCTCAGGGGGTGAATTTACGGTATGTGAACTATCTCTCTCTCTCTCTCTCAATTTAGCTCTCTCTTTTTAAGAATTAGCCTACCATACTGAGCAGAAAGTAGGGGGAAGAGGAAGAAGGCTACTTTGTGCTATGAGTATCCCAAGGTGATGAGAATCACAGGAAGCCACCTCAGTGATGCCTGCCTAGGACTACTCTATACACCTTCCCCCACGCCTGGACCCTCACCTGCCATCCTGGGCTCCCCTGAATGAGGTAGTCTTTATGAAAATACTATTTATTCGATGGTGTGAAAGACAAACTATTTGACAGCAATCACTCACAATTTATTTCCTTTTTTTTTTTTTTTTTTTAAGAAGCTACCTAAAAGGCGCCTTTAATTTTCAAACTGGTAAGAGTGTATGAATCCCACTTAAAAGCCAATCACTGGGTTTATAAGAGTGTCATGAAGTCCTGATATAAATGTTCTGCAGTGTTCCAATAGTACCTCAGCGTCAACAATATCTAGGTCAAAATAACAGACTAATAAGACATTTTTTATAATTTGCTTATGTAATGACACCTTAAATTGCTTTCTTAAGTCCTCAGTGATCAATTAGAAACACTATGTTCTATATACATCACGTTATTTGTTAGAAGTCGTAGTGTTCTAAAAAGTAAACATTAGCTTATTTTATTTATCAGCTAGTTTAAAAAGTAACAGAAGCAATGAGTTTGGTTGTTTTCCAGACCTAAGCTTTGAAGGTGCTTCTTTAACAAGCTATATTAGCTTTCTATACCTTCTGAGTGAAATATTTGGGCCTTTTAGACCTTCAGTGTTTTTGTTTATAAAATGGAAATAATAATACTTATAGTAATACCTCTTTTATACAGCTATTGTCAAAATTAGAGAAAACACATACAAAATGACCCTCTTAGCACCTGATGGAAAGTAGGCACTTCTATCATTATACTACTGAAACGTTACATAAGATGTTGCCTAAATTAATAACCTGCCATACCATTTGGGACACTTCTGGTGTAGGCTTCCAAACTGCAAAATTGTTAGAAATATGCTGAATGTCAAAAATTAACTTCTCACAAATGAATATAATAACCCGGTTCTTGCTTCAAAATCAAAACACTATCTTTTGACAGTTATCTAAGAATCACTGCTTTTTTGAAACAATAGTCACCTAAATTTAAGGTATTGCTGATTCATTAATATTGGAAAAATATTAAGCACTTCTAACATAGCTTGAATCTCGGGGGAGGAACTCATCAAAAGTATTTAAATAGCACTTTCTGTTAAAAGATTCTGCTTCTAAGTGAAAGAAATAAGATTTCCTTGACGTAATTTTACATTTACTACAGAGGAATGAGGCAAGTAATGAAAGGTCAGAACTTTCTGTAGCAGAGTTTTACTTACAATTTAAAAAGTCATTTTACAGTAGTATCTCAATATGCCCTTTCTGTGCTTAACAAATTAATTGATTGGAATAAATTAACCTTTTATGTGAGCACTGACAAAGAAGATAGTTGGAGATATCATGGATTTTTATTAGCAAGACTTAGACTTAACAGTTCACCATTTCTGACCAACTTACTTTGAGTCACACAGAGCAGTACACCCTAAGAGCATTTTTAAAACCTTATAAACTAGAATTCTTCAAATTTCCACTCTTTTTTCTTTCCTTCCCATCCAGAAAGATATCAATTTCAACTCAGAAAGTAATGATTTTGGACTCTGCTGAACAGTAGAGAGATTATACTGATGCCATTGCCTCAGAAAGTTAGAGATCATGAGGACTCCCATTATAAAACTTTGATTCCAGGCCTTTATGACTTCCTCATAAAAATTCCTATCAGTTTAAAACTTGCTATTGAAGGTCTTTCATTAATTTTCCAATCTCAATTCAAAGGCTTGAATAATCAGAATATTTGACATCAAATGAGCAGTTCAGAGAGTCAAGTGGAATGGATCTTTTGATGTAGCTGACCCTCATTATTTGTAGCAATTTGTTCTGTAAAGTTGCTGTAAACACGGAATTAAGGAATATTAAGAATTGCTTCTGGAGGCAATTCAGTGTTAGGTTCCTGGGAGCTTCTGGTGACAACGTTTTTATCAGTCAATATATGACCTTGTTTTATGTGTATTTCTGTTTAAAGATGCTTTATTTAATATATAATGTTCATCATTAACACTGAACTCACAGTCAACAATATTACAACACAAGCTTGAGTGCAGTTCAATTAACACACACATTTTCTCCATGACATACATCACATAGCCTTTTGCATGTAGAACACTAAGCAGCACTTCACTACATTTAAAGGCCACTTTAAACGATGACATTGCCACCAAAAACCAACAAAAATGTGAAAAAGTGGCACTAAATATACTGTAGAAAGGACAACTCCTTTGCACTGTGAGTGCTGAAACAATAAAGCAGAATTGAATTTTTGGCTGCTCTGCACATGTCCACAAATGACCATAAAAGCACCACAGTTACTGATTTTGGTATGTAAAAATAGATTTTAGCAGTAGGTGAATTCCCAAATGCAGAATTTGCGAGAAATGACAATCAGCCCTATATCTGAGCACATCATAAGATTGCTCCAACAGGTTAAGAGTTCTGAACGACAGCCGGACTCCAGAAGAGGCAATATGACACTCTATTGGGCTTCAGAGGGGAAGCCAATGATGTAATTCAGAGATTTGCAAATATTCTCTAGAACACTGTGATTATTTCATGAGATAAAGAACATAACACACTGGCCACAGGCCCTGGCACAGAGTTGGCACTCAATAGACATTATGATGTCGTTCAACATAATTCATTCTATGTGATCTTTTAAAATTAACAAAAAATATGTTGTCTTAATGCATCTTTTCCTGGTGTTACTATAATAGCTTGGGTATCCAGTGTCTGAGTAATCAAAGATCTAGATGTGTTTCATTAAAATCAATAAGGAGAGAATTAAATTTTTAAAAGTCACACAGGCACATTTTTTATTTTCGTGATGTTTGATTATTATAAAAGGTTTCAACCTTTCTCTACTAAATTAAATAAAAACAAATATTTCATAATCAGATGTGCCTAAAGTCTTCGTAATAATTGGAAAATTGGTTTTGTGAAATAATAATGTCTTTAATTTTTATAGTACTTGGGAGAGAACAGATCCAATGACTGCTTGGGGACTGGACTTCTTTCCTACAATTGCAGTCTTTTCTGATAACAGTTTTGTTATTAGAACACTTTGAGCTCAACATATGTCTCAATAATTTTACAGGTCTTTGAATTTGAACAGAAATTCCTATGGCATTGAATATTTCAAAGCATCTCCTGCGGAAATAAGGTACTATATAGTCAATCAACTGGAAGAAATTTCACAGATAATCTAGCCCAATGTTCCCTACAATGAAATATTAATCAGCATTATGGGGTGGGGAGGGAGTTCCTTGGTCAATTAAGTTGGAAAACATATTTCTTTTCTCAAATCTCAGAATTTTGAACATGCTAATGTGAACTGTGAATTGCCAGGAAAGATAGGGCAGGAATGGTAAAGAATATATCCAATTATTCTAGAAAAATATATTGAAGATCCAGTTAGGTGCTGGTGATATGATGCTGTGATCAAAACATGGATGGACCTTGAGGGCGGTATGCTAATGAAATAAATCAGACCAAGAAGGACAAATGCTCTATGATATCGCTTATATGTGGAATCTGAAAAAGCCAAACTCATAGGAACAGAAAGTCAAATGGTGGTTGCCAAGACTGGAAGTTGGGAGAAATGGGGAGATGTTGGCCAAAGGGTGTAAATTTCCAGTTACTAGTTGAATAAATTCTGGGGTTACAATGTACATCATGGTGATTATAGTTAATAATACTGTACTATGTACTTGAAAGTTGCTCAGAGTGTAGATATTAATTTTTTCCTTTAAAAATGCTAATTATGAGATATGATGAGGGTGTCAGCTAAGGTTATGATGTTGATTGTCTTGAGATATATAAGTGTATCAAATTAATACATTTTACACCTTAAAGTTAGACAATGTTGTATGTCTATTACACCTCAGTAAATCTGGGGGGAGAAAATTCATGAAAGGATTCAAACATACAGTTGTGATATAGCCATAGGTCTGCCCAACTGGTTAGACCAGAGAAGGATAAAAAAACCCAATATATATTAAATGACTCATCTTTTCCATTCCTAAAACAGGTACCTTGTCTGGATCATTGTGAGCTGAATAGAATGTCAGGTTACTTCTCACCTGGGACCAACCCACAACTGTTTGAAGGGAGGTGTGAAAGCTCCATTTCTGAGCTGTTTTTCTGGAAGAGCAGAGAGGGAACAATAGCCAGGCTATGAAACCATTAGAAAGTATTTATTGGGCCATGCTGATATTGTTTCATACTAATTTGCATGTCACTGTCTTCTTGTATATCGTGTGGTTTGAGAACAGTTTCCAAATTAGAATATTGTGGGATGGTGGCAGAGAAGGAGCAGGTGGCAAGGTAGGTTGGTCTCGTCCCAGGAATACAACTAGGTAAGTATCAATCAAATTAGAATATTGTGATTGCTCCCACCTCCACACACCTCTCAAAGAGAGGCATGATTGTTGGCATCATGGAGCTTACAGCTTACTGAAAAAAAGACTTACTAAACAAATCATGAAGCAAATAAATATAAGATTACAACTATAATTGGTAATTTTAAAAAGTAGAGTTCAGGGAACCTGGGTATCTCAGTCGGCTACATCTGCCTTCAGCTTAGGTCATGATCCTGGGGTCCTGGGATTGAGCCCCACATCCCTGCTCAGGTGGGAGTCTGCTTCTCCTCCCTCTGCCCCTCTGCCCTGCTCATGATCTCTCTCTTTCAAATAAATAAAACATATTTTTTTAAAAAAAATATAGTTCAAGAGAAAGATGTAGTTGAGAACATAATAGTCCTTGGAGGAGGAAGGTGGTCATAATGAAAGACCTCCTTAGAGAAGTAACATTTAGGCAGAATCATGGGGTATCCTAGAAGTTAGCTCCTGTTTCTTTATAAGCAAACTGAGAGCAGATCATGTGTCTGGAACGCTGGGAGCAAAAGGGAAGTGGCACAAAATGGGGCTGGAAAGAGAAGCAAGACTCAGTTCATTCAAGAACCTTATGGATCACATTCAGTTATCTTCAGAATGATCACAGACCTCTTAAGGGCTTTCAGGAAGAAAGAGGTTGGTGGTGGAAGCGGAGACACCAGGTAAGAAAATGTTGACGTTCTCCAAGTAAGAGACAGCCATAGCTTCAACTGAGTTGGTGGCCAAATGAAGCAAACAAACACACAATACAGTCTGAAAGTGAAACAGCAAGGGAGACTGCAAGTGGGGGAGGAAAAGAGGAAGCGTCAGGTTCAGACTTAAGCCATAGTCCCACGTCTGAGGTGAGGGAGAAGGTGAAAGACCAATGAGGGAATAACAAGAGCTCGGTCTTAACTATGTTAGGTTTGAGATCTTATGATAAATTATAAAGAAGCATCTAGGAAGTGTTAGAAAAGTAAATCTGGAAGCCAGCACGTAGGTGGGAGTGGACAAGGTCGTCAAGAGTACAGAGTCTGTGGAGATGCTTTTTCAAGACTAATATACCTCTAGTGTTCGGGTAAAGGGAGGATCTGGCCAGGGAGACATGAGTGGCCCAACGAGGTTCCTAATACCTGACATTGGAACACTCTCTTTTTTTTTTTTTTCTCAGAGCTTCTCAAGGGAGCCATTTACCTTGGAACAATCTTTGGGGGATGGTGATCTAGATCAGTGGTTTCTAACTGGAGAGAGATTCTGCTTCCCCAGGGGAATTATGGCAAAGTCTAGAGACGATTTTGGTTGTTATAACATGGTAGAGGGGAAATACTCCTGGCATCTAGTGTATGAAGGTCAGGGATCCTATATTGCATTAGGCAGGCCCCACAACAAAGAATTACCCAGTCTCAAATGGCAATAGTTCTGAGGTTGAGAAACCTTGATCTAGCTTAACACTTTCTATGTTCAGATGAAAAACTGAGACTCTGAGACTTTAAGTGACTTGATTCACACACTCCTAATCCCTAGCAAAGTCATTCTAGAACCTGGGGTCGGGATTAGTCTGGAATCTTTAAAATCATTTGCCATAAATAATAGTGGGATAGTAGGTAGGCAGAGCCTCTTGTAGACTAGGCCTTGAGAACCTGGACCACTCCAATTATCTATCAGGGAAACAACATGAAGTTCTATTTCTGGACTTTTCCTTTGACACTAAGGTGTTGGTTCAATGTCTTATAATAGCTTGCCAGCCTCAGAATGGTCATTTCATGCAAATTTGGAAGACCTTTAATGCAGACTGCATTTAAATTAGTCAAAATGTTATAGAGGTTTGAAAATAATAAAACAAAATTTTTCAAAAGTAAGGGGCAAATCATGACCTTTTGTCCTGAACACACAGCGTAAGTCATGTTTTACAGAACACCTAATATGACTCTGAATATTTACAAATTAATTGATAATATTGATTTTTTAAAAGATTTTATTTATTTATTCATGAGAGACACAGAGAGAGGCAGAGACACAGGCAGAGGGAGAAGCAGGCTCCACGCAGGGAACCCAATGTGGGATTCGATTTCAGGACTCTGGGATCACCACCTGAGCCAAAGGCAGATGCTCAACCCCTGGCCGCCCAGGTGTCCCAATAATGTTGATTTTTTAAATAATATTTCACCAAGGCATCCTAGGAGTTAGCTCCTGTTTCTTTGTAAGGGAACTGAGAGCAGATCATGTGTCTGGAACACTGGAACCTATCAAACTTAATTTGGTTTTTAAAGGATGGGATCAATATAACAACATATGTGTAGGGATTGTAGATCTCTTAGCCAAAATTACTAATTTCACAAATTACAGGAAGAACCACCGACAAAAAGAAATTGGTGGTTTATCTTCCCCTATGAGAAAAGCAGGACGAAGTAATTGTCACCACTGTTGTTCTAATTCATACAAATATAAACCACAAGATCACATTTTCAGAAGTTGAAGATTTTTCTGCTTTAAGAATGTGGACCATAAAAATGAATGAACCATAAAAGTAAAATACTAGCATATCGGCACATAATAGGTTTGATACTACCTGCCATCAGAAAATTATTTAGGATGCCTCTTCGGTTTCCTCAGCTTAATTAAGGGCCTCCAACTACAAGAGTAAACATGAACTATAGCTTTGTTTTTCTTTATTTGAATTCCAAGAGTGCATTTTTAAGACAGTGGCGCCCTGTAAGAGAAAGTAAGTGAGGAGATCCCTGGGGGGCTCAGCGGTTGAGCATCTGCCTTCGGCCCAGGGTGTGACCCTGGAGTCCTGGGATCGAGTCCCGCATCAGGCTCCCCGAAGGGAGCCTGCTTCTCCCTCTGCCTGTGTCTCTGCCTCTCTTAATCTACGTCTTCAAGAATAAATAAATAAAATCTTAAAAAAAAAAAGAAAGTGATTAGTGAGGTCTAAATTTATTTGCAACTAGCCTGAGGTATCCTGACAATAAGCCATTATTCTATTATAATTCTTTGAAGGATGAATCCAGGAATTGCAGGGAGAGATAGGAAAACTTTGAAACTCTGTGACTCTAAGAGGAGCTGTATGAAATTTTCCTTGGTTATGAGGTTCAAAAACTCAGATTTTAAAATTCTTTTCTTGGTGTAGCCTAGGGAAGGTGGAGTTGAGCAGACAAGCTTCATTTATACATCGACTTGGAAGTTATACCCCCTTCTTAAGGCCTAAGACATTAGCAGAACTTTAATTGGGAAGGTAGGGCTTTTCAAGATGCCTTAGCTGATTTGCTTGTAATAACCTAAGCTAAAAAAAATAATAACCTAAGTTAAAGTCAAATTACATATTTACTATCATTTATCAGTTAGCAAAATAGAATGGGAAATATTCTATTCATTCATTTTCCCTCCACCATCCATGTCTCTCAGAGGTTATCAATTCACCTTAATTAGTCAAGTAGCCTGTAAGAATTAGTTATTCCAGTAAGCATTGTAGGAACGACTCAGGTGCCTTGTCCATCCCATTCATTTAACATGAAATATCTAAAACGTCATTAAGTGATGCAGAAAATTGAGAAGGGGTGATGGCATTAATCTATCTAAACTGGTTCAAAGTCACTGGCTGCCATTCTTCTATTTTATCTCTATGACTTTCTCTGGTGAGATAATGTATATCAGACTAAATTTAATTACGATTATTTTTCTCATGATGAATCTTAAATGTTAAAAAGAAATACAATGACATGCTTTTTTTTTTTTTTTTTTTGACATGCTTTTCCCTCAATCACTGTCACTGCCATTCTCTTTATCTGAGGTCTGACTCCATGTGTAAAGTTCTTGGCTTCCCTGTTAATGTTCAATTTGGTGTGGGATTTCCTTTCAGAAACCTCATTTTACTTTGAAGGTAAGTTCAAATAGTTAATACCAAACTTCTAGGAATGCCTGGGTCGCTCAGCAGTTAAGCCTTTGACTCAGGTTGTGATCCCGGGGTCCTGGGATCGAGTCCCGCATCAGGCTCCATGCAGGGAGCTTGTTTCTCCCTCTGCCTGTGTCTCTGCTTCTCTCTCTCTGTCTCTCATGAATAAATAAATTCTTAAAAAAAAAAAACCCAAACTTTTAAACTCGATCCACAATTAGGATTGCTGGATTTAAGTTCAAAATTTAAATTAAATTTTAAATTTAATTTTGCAATGAAAAATATAGGAGGTTTAGTTAAATTTCAATGATCTCTAGTTGCCTTTACACATGTATCTTGAGATGCCGATGCACATTGAGATAGAAATTCTTTGCAATATTTTCCTCTCTCTCATATTTAGAGACAATTAGAAATGATTCAAATTTTACTGGGCCTCCTGTATTTTGAGTTGCCAAATTTGGGATTCTATCTAAAATTAGAGCTCTTTAGGGTGTGCTGTTTAAGAGAAGACATTGTTCTAGGTCTGTGGCTTACACCTGCTCCACCTTTAACACACGTGACCACAGCTTAGTCGACGGTAGAAATGGTGAAGGGACAATTTCTCCTTCTCAATGATCCATTCTGACTCTCTCTTAATTCCCTGGCACTCTGTCTCTTCATAAAACACCATTTTGTGCCAGTACAGATAGTCATGTCCTTAGCCGTGGATGAATTCCAATTTGAAACTCTGTAGAACAGCATCTGAAAATCAGCTCTGCAGGATGATTCAAAAGGGGAGGATGTTCGTTCCTGGCATGGACTCCAAACCTAGAACCTCACTATCTAAGGCCAAAAACACTGCAGTGTTGTTTCCCCCACACAATTTCAACAATGACCTTCCTTTACCCTCCCAAAAAATCCCTGGAGTTTTTCTCACTTTCTTGCATCTTCCAGGAGTGTATTTCTCTGCCTTACCCACCTGGGTAATATTCCCTCTTCATTTGTTGCTCCTGTGGGGGGCTAGTCTTCAATCTGTGTGCATAGCTCATAGTGAGCTCCCTGCATGAAGTGAGGACTTAGTAGCATATTTTAAAGGACTGCTTGGATGCATGAAGTGTGTTTGGCATATTGTTGAGACTTAAGATAAAATCTGAAGCGAAAGGATGAGTTGATATAACTTGCACAGTTTTGGGAAGAGAACTACCACTATCTAAACCTATTTAAGGAGCATGCCCTTGGTCTGCTTTCAGTACCAACACATCCCTCTTCTCATCTTCCTGCTGTGAGCTCTCCAAAGTGTCCCTTGTGAATCTGAGAGCCTGGAAACCCCCAGAAGTAGGTACTAGCTAGAGCAGGTGTCTAAACCTCAAAAACCTATAGGAGACATAGTGTTACTTAATGAGAGAAGAGGATCTTTGGACAAGAGAATACAAAGTGGTGAGGATTACGGTAATGTGGAAGGAGCATTCTGGATATAACCTAAGCCAGTTCTGATTGGAATATATTTCGGAAGCTTAAATGTAAGAGATTATACTTGTCTGGTTAAGTAAAGTGCATTATTAGCAGAGGAGGGTACGCCTGGCAATTAGAAAAGAGTCGGCAGGTAAAAATATGTTCCTGAGTCCACCACCGGCCAGAGGAGGGGATACTGAGTCTTTAACTGGACCATCTGGTCTACTCCATAGACACCTGTGTCCTTTTCGAGAAAATAGATGCATTAGGTTATCATAGTCTATAATAGGAAATAACCACATAACACTCCCATATTCTAATTTCTCACCCAGCAAGTGACTTTTAGATAGCAATTTTGGCTTCCCATATGGATTTTTTTTTAGTAGGAGACCATTCAAATGAATATTCATCTCTTCTGTAATCAAATTTCTCATGAAAATCTTCTAAAGTGATTATATACATATATTGTGTTATTTAAAAAAAATAAGATAATATACAGCAGTAAAGTTAAATGAAAGATATTTGTAAATACATGGATAAGTCTTAAAAAGACAATTAAGGATGAATGCAAGTTGCAACAAGATACATATTGTATGATGTCATTTCTATAAAGTAATAAGTATGAATAACAATATAACATTTAGGGATAGAGATCTGTATAGTAAACACCACATTTGGGAGCCTGGTTACATCAAGGAAGAATGGAGGAAAAGGTGGAGAGCATGTGATAAGTCAGAGACATATGAGAGATTTCAACCGTATTTTGAATATTTTATATCTTCACTTTGCTGATGGGCACACAAGTGTTCATATTTGTATTTTGAATATATGAAATATATTTATAGTAAACCAAACCAAACAACAGCAACTGCAACAAATTTTTTACAAACCTATAAAAGGAACTTATCATATATACATCAGTCCCTTGGGAGTTTGGCTAATATCATTGCATTCTCCCATAGTTTCTGTTTCAGCAAAATGAAGGACAAGATCCTAGAAGATAGCTCTAGCACCACCCCGCTGCTTCTGTGCAGTTCAGATATTACCTTTGTCTGGTCAGTGCCAAAGCATGGGAATGACCCATCAGAATGAGCAGAAATAAATGTTTAATCTTGAGAGTGTAAAAAAAAGTTAGCAGTAAGTGCTAGAGGATTCTAAAGAGTAAACTCTCCAGGCAAAAGGTCGCAATGACTTCAATTTAGGAAACCGATTGGGTTTGGTTGAAACTATCTTAGCTATCACCTCTCTCTCATAATATTGAAATTTTGGAAACATTATAAATACATAAAACTCTTTAAAATCTAGATATTATATTGTTAACAACCCTGCATCATTTATAAAATTTTCTGTGCTTAAGCTTTCCTGACTCTGTTTTGGGCACTTGTTGACTCTCACTGGTATCATCTCCTGGTTAGCTAAAGCTACAGGTTTGCTAATAACTTTATATTTCTATTATGTCACTAAAACTCTAGGTCTGAGGCTCTTAACACGTTTAGTAAGTAAAATATTTGCCTCAGACTTTCTAGAATTAACCATTTAATTAATATAATGAATCCAATAGAAGCTAATTGATAGACTTACCATTGAGAGTGCTTCTATCAATCAAATTTGTATCAACTGGCCAAAAACCTCCATCTCCATGACGACCTGTTTGTTGGAAAAACATATCAGAATGTTATTGGCTCTGCAGCATGAAAGCACAATGAAAGAAAACAGACATAAATAATGAACATCTTAAAACACACAAACAACTGAATGAGGTACTTTGACCACCTCAAAGAAAGGCTGAAAATATTAATCCCAGTATACTTTGTGAGAAAATGTTATTTTCTATGTGTGAGAAAAAATCCATCATGAATATAGGCTCTTTTAAACTAGCTAATTCAATTTCTCTTTGAAAAGTCGTCCCCTAAAAAAAAAAAAAAAAGTTGTCTGTTCTCTTTTTTTTCCCTTCTAATCTTGCAAAAAGTGTCCCTAGAAGGTACAGCAGTGGCATGAGTTTCAACATTGCTTTACTGAACATCTCAGAACAGAAGGGTGCAGGTCATGACTCCTAGAGAGGCACAGCTCCCCTCTTTCATGCTGGAAGAGGTCCATCCATCTGGCATGACTTTGTGGCAAATTATCATTATTACTCAACAAGGGGACAGCACATTTTGTCTTATAACTGGGTTTTGAGGAGTCCTTGTGGTATGTAACAAACAGGTGCCTGGGACTGAGATATTAGATGGGGAATAAAGAATGGGGTTAGGGCACAACACATAACCATTCTGAATAGTTCTTACAAACACAGAGGGAAGAAAGAAAGCTTCTTTAGTATCACATTATTGGAGACACTGCTTTCTAGTAGGTGTGCAGCAGTTGTAAAAGCAGTACTTAAGAGAATTGAGCCAGGAAATAACCAGAATTGTTAGCATCCTCCAAATTTAATTAATGGTGTTTCACCACAGGTAACATCTTTCTCTATTGGTACATTTGCAGAACTGTAATTATTTTATTAGATTTTGAATTCTAGAAGATCTATTAAGTTGACAATTTATAGGAATGCATCTGGGAGTTGAATTTATATGCAAACACATACAAGAATACATATAATATTCCATTTATTCACTTCAGAGTTATTTCTGAAAGCAGTTACAATCAGTGGATGACATAAAGGAAGCCCACTGAGGCAGTTAGCCACGATAGCATAGGTCGTTTGCTCACATGCATTGATTTTATTTTTTTTCTTTTTCAAAAAAAGATGTTTATTTATTTAAGAGAGAGAGAGACAGAGAGAGAGCACAAGCGAGAGGGGCAGAGGGAGAGAGAATCTCAAGCAGACCACCCCCGAGCATACAGCCCAGTGCAGGGCTTGATCCCATGACCCTGAGATCATGACCAGAGCCGAAGCAAGTCAGACACTTAGCCAACTGCATCACCCAGGTGTCCCTCTTTTTCTTCTTCTTTAAGACTTTCAAGTCCTGCTCTTGTGACATTGTTTGGCATCCCAAATATGCCTCTTGCTAACACTTTCCCAAGATCTCATCATTTTACTTGCAAATCAGTAGTGAAAGGACAACTTAAATCTTGTTAACAGACTATACATTCCGCATTTTAAAAATTCGTTCCATATCAAGTCAGAGGTGAAGTAAGGATGTTGAGCTTCCAACAAGCAATGCTTACATTAATACAATCACATCATATTCTGTTTTCAGTAAAAAATGGTAAATTTAAAATCTGTTGGCCAGTAACTGTGGATGTATATAAAGCAGGAATTAGGATGGAGGCTACCTATGGGGAAAGGCAGGAGAGAAGCAAATGAAATAATCAGCAATCGTAAACATTTTGGTGGGCTGAGTAAAATGTGGACAAGCCTTTTCCCAAATACCTTGTTTGTGTGACTCTGATATATTTGGGGTTTCTTTTATTTTTTTTAAAGATTTTATTTATTTATTCATGACAGACAGAGAGAGAGAAAAGAAAGAGAGAGGCAGAGACATAGACAGAGGGAGAAGCAGGCTCCACGCAGGGAGCCCGATGCAGGACCCCAGGATCAAGCCCTGAGCTGAAGGCAGATGCTCAACCACCCAGCCACCCAGGCGTCCCACATTTGCAGTTTCAATGAACAGAGGATAAGCTTTGCCCATGGGACATTGTAAGATCTATGTTGGAAGAAATGATGTGAGACAGAAAATCTGTATGAATATTAAGATAGCTTTTCTCACACGTAAAAGCAACGAGATTGCAAAGCACTCAGCCAAGAGAGATGCTAACAGTCCCATCACTTAGGCCAGTAAAGCAATAAATGATTCCTGGTGGGAGTAATCCTGTATTGGCTGGAAATTAGGTAAATACTCTGTGGAGGATTTTCCTTTTCCTCTAGCATCCTGACAAATGTCTTTTTAATGAAGTTTCTCAGTCTCCCAGCTAGTTTGTGAGAAGATGCAAAAACAAGCCCACAAGCACATCCATACATTACTCAGAAGTAAAGCTCTATGGGGATAGCACCCCCTGGATTTCACGAGGCTATTGATTACACTGTGAATTTCAATAGGTAGGAGAAAATCAGATGTCCTATGGTTAGAGTTCTATGTCAGATAAAGAAATTCTGGAAATGCTTCCTAAATAAGAGAGGGCCACCTAAAACTTGACCATTCTACCCACACAATCTGGTGTATTGACATTGCTTCACTTTTTGTTGGCTGTAATTAGATTGATACCACAAAAGAAAATTAAGTAACTCTTAACCAACCCAACAGAAAGTACTTTAAAGAAATGTGATATCATCAGCAAGCAAGATTGGATTTATGGTAATTTAGAGTCCTTGAACCACTTCAGTAAGGAAACACAAAATTCATTTCTGGGATATTGGTGAGGCTGGGGATCTTTTCATCTAAAGACGTGAGAATAAAATTTTGACTTTGTGCGCTGGTATGTTTCTGTTCTCTAAAATACATCTTTTAACTTCCAGGAATGCTTCCTTTGTGGGGAAATAATAAACTAAAACAAACAAACAAGATTCTCCCATTGTTCTGAGGCAAGAACCACAAAGTTGTCAAATGAGGGGACACTGACAACCAAAGAGGACACTGAGTGTCATTGCTTGCACTTCAAAGCATTTTTAAGGGCTTTTTGATGTGGATCCAATACTGGAAGTTAGTTAATTTGGCAATTTCATAAGTACTGATGTAGGGAAATAGAAGATGAATGAGATTCTGCAAGACGGAAAAGTCAGTTGATGCAAAAGTATAAAGTCCTATTTGATCCCAAAGGTGGAGATCAGATCAGATTTTATTAGTGGAGCATAAAGTTGGTAATAATTCATTCAAGATTTAGTGAGGGCCTCCTAAATGCAAGACATAGTCCTAGATCCTCAGGGAAGTGGTAAGATAAAAACACGGATTAGGTAAGGATCCCGCCCTGGCGGACCGAGTCGGTTCACTGTATCTCAATCCTATATAAGATCTTAAGCAACTGCAGATGGTTTTTAATTGGTGCCGACTTTATAGATTTAAAAATAAGTTAGCCTATCTTTTACTATAAAATTACTATTAGTTTTAATTACAATTTTTTTATTTGTCCAGTATTGTTAAAAGAACTATATGCAAATAAAAATAATGCATTATTTTCAGTCTTATGTGTTCTATAGTTATATTTAGCTTAAAACTCCCCAATTTTCTTTGCATACTTCACTAAATCTCTAACATTTCTCGAAATTAAACATTTCCCCCCAAATTTATCACATTTACACATAACATTTGTAGAGATAATGTAATAAATTTCAATGAGTACTGGCTTTTTTGTATTCAAATAAAACTCAACATGGTTCAAAAAGGTGGAAACGGGCAGTTTTTCTTTTTGTCTTTTTTATAGAATTAGTAGTATCAAGACACTATGTGACAGTAATCAGAATGTGCTTTGTGAATAAAATATTATATTCTGCAGAACCTGAAGAATTCTTGTGTTACTGTGTACCCATATATTCTTAGTAATAGAAATGAGGGTGAGGAAAGGATTCAAGATGCTAAATAAATTCATATATCGTTTAACCAACTGGGTATTTTATCCAGACAGTTTCATCCAGAAATCACTTTTCCAGAAGTCACTTCTTCCAGAAATTTTTGATAATTAAAACATATTTTCTACTTTTCCTTAGGATTTGAAACCAGGAAATGGCACTTTCAGAAAGAACAAGAAAACAAATGAATCTGGGATGCCTGGGTGGCTCGGTGGTTGAGCCTCTGCCTTGGACTCAGGGCGTGATCCTGGGGTCCTGGGATCCAGGAAGAAGCAGGGAACCTGCTTCTCCCTCTGCCTGTGTCTCTGTCTCTCATGAATAAATAAATAAAGCCTTAAAAAAAATGAGTCCATGGTTAACTTTGAAAAAAGGAAGTGTATAACTATTTTAGAGTTACTAGAAATTATTTATATATTTCTAAATTTATTTTGTATAGGTACCTATTAGATATGATCAAAACAGAAATTTCATGTTCCTCCCCTTGATTTGCATTTTTACAATATTATAAAGTATAAAGTCATTTAAAGAGTAAACCTTTATATTTTATTTAAAGGACAGTTCTCATTAGGAGACTTCTTTTTTTTTTTTGGCAAAAGACATATACTCCCTTGGGCAAAATTTGAAGCCTCCATGATTTCCCTACCATTTGTTCTCTGGATTGAAGGGAAAAGTGGGCAGAGGTAATACGAAAAAATTCTGTGCTCCAACAGTGTCATTATTTATACGTACCAGCAGTGCAACTCCTGTGATCTTCCTGTAGGAAGTGTGCTTATCGTGATATTTCTTAGTGTTCACCAAAGTGACATGTATACTGTGTTTTCAATGCTTGATAAGTGACTAACATGAGTGAGAATGCTCAATGTTATATTATTAATATGAACAAGATCTTAAGTTATAATTATTATACAAGTTGTTTTCCATGTTCTTGTCCTTACATATCACTTAAAATATCATTTTTGTGTGTGGGTGTATGTGTGTTTGCTTAAAAGGAAACACTAATGTTTACATTAAAGTCCATACTCTTAGCAGTCATGGACAGTTGGAGTATAATTCTCGGGATAAAAAGAATTTATCAGCACCTAACAAAGATGAATTCAACTGGGATTTCTAGAGTGTGGTTTTTCTGAGTAGATGTTTACAAGTTCAGGGAGGAGTTAGTGGAAAATTAATTTACTGAGGACGTGGAGAAAACTGGATGTAGTAGTTCTGATCTATTCTTTAATTTATGTTTCCTGAGTGGGGATAAGAGAGGGTCCTCCAGAATGGCACCCACACAATCAATCCTGAGGAAAACATATGGTCCATAATCTAAATCAAATGAACAGACTGGTCATCTAACAAACATTCAATATACAATCTCCCAAGGATGCAAAGCACTGAGGTATCTTCTTGATCGTAGAATTGGTTCTCTGAAAATAATTCTGGTGATAGTGATGGAAATGGAATTGATTTTGTGTCCTGCATACCAGTGGATAAAGGATATCTATTAATGACACCTGAATACAGTTTTACGGTCCAATACACAGATCATGTGGAGATCTATTTTGAAGCAGATGATTTTTCAGAGGCTGGAAAAGTGTCTAAGTGATCAATTTATCATGCAGTTGATAATCCTGCTGACTTTGAACAAAGGCATCAGGATATCTAAAAGCCAGGAAGCGAAATCATAACTCATGCCTAGGTTATTTCAAACATTTATTAATGGAAAAGAATTAATGAGCTCTCCTCAACACATTGTTTTCAAGTAAACATGAAAGAAAGCTCATTGATTGAAAGAAAATAGAACATTAACTACTTCATATGTAAGGGAAGCTAACATGCCTGCTGCATATTGAGGCTTGGTGCTCAACAAATCCTTTTTGCTTTCCTTCCTTCAAAATATCTCCTTATATTTGTCACCCGTGGCAAGTCTAAGAGCAATAATTTTTGAGAATGGGAATGTATTTGGTGACCTACTCTGAGTAGACACAATGCAAGAGAACCAAATATGTGATTATTCATCTTTTCCTTGACCATGAGAAGGACATTTTTTTTTTAGAGTTCCAACTTCTAACTTTATGCAATAAAATATGGACAGAATAGACTACAATGAAAAGCAAATTCAGTTTTAAAATCCTTAGAGATCAATCTAAAATCTAAGATTTTTTTCACATACAAACATCATGAATTGGGTGACCATGTAGTTATGAAAATCAAGCCACTTTAAGAATGAAAGAGGATGCTATTATCAATTTTGCCTGGATCTGGGTATTAATCAAGACACTGCTGGACAAAATGGAAATTATAGTCATTATGGATGCAAATAATTTAAATAAATGAACCATTAATTCCTGGCTCTTGGTTAACATCAGTTTGATTTTAGGGCCTGACTTCCTGAAGGAGATGTGTAGTTTTTTGCAGTGTGACAACTGACAGGTGGAGAAGAGTTGCCTGGGAAATGTCTTAAGGTAGGAAAAAGTTTGCAAACATTGCACTCTTCTTACTTTGCAAACACCAGAGTAAAACAGCACTACGCCACACTAACTGATACCTGGATTCCTGACATGATGATAGATATCAGCCAATGAGAAGAAAAGAAAAAAATCACACATACATATTAATGATACAGTGATTTTGGGTTTTTCTCCTCCCTCCTTGCACATATTCTTGCCCATACTGTATCTGGAATAATGGCCAGTATATGAGTCTAAGATACCACTTTTAGGTGCAGTCTTTCTTTATTATTTTTTAAAATTTTTATCTATTTATGATAGTCACACACAGAGAGAGAGAGAGAGAGAGGCAGAGACACAGGCAGAGGGAGCAGCAGGCTCCATGCACTGGGAGCCTGACGTGGGATTCGATCCCGGGTCTCCAGGATCGCGCCCTGGGCCAAAGGCAGGCGTTAAACCGCTGCGCCACCCAGGGATCCCCAGCCTTTCTTTATTAAAACCTAAAAAGCCTCTTGTTTCCCTAAACATGGGCACTCTTCTGGAATGACTGTATCTTCCCAAGAGCTATCTCATCAACCAGACTAAAACATGGAGGATGAAGAAGAATCTTCCATAGATTATAAAGGAACAACTGTTCTCAAAAGCCACTGAGTGATCATGAAAGTCTCCCCTACCTGAATATCCACAAGCTTATCCCAAAGGCGGTGTGAGATATGTTTGTGTCTGAGTGAAATTGCCAAGCAATGCAAGGAGAGGGAACAAAAGAGCACAAAGCTTTGTCTTCTCCAAGTGGCTGTATGTCAAGACGTTGCAACTACAGTATGAAAACACTAGAATATCTGGGTCACAGGAGTTGCACTGCTGGTACATATAAATAATGACACTGCTGGAGTATACAAGTTTTTCATTTATGTATCAGCTCATGCTACATCCAACTAGTCAACAAATGTATTGAATGGGCCCACTGTTCTAAGTACTGGAGATTTAAAATGACTATTGCAAAGGCTCTTAAATTAGTGAAGGGGGAGGGACACCTGGTGGCTCAGAGGTTGAGCATCTGCCTTCAGCTCAGGGCTTGATCCTAGAATTCCAGGATTGAGTCCCACATCGGGCTCCTCGCAGGGAGCCTGCTTCTCCCTCTGCCTGTGTCTCTGCCTCTTTCTCTCATACTCTCTCTCTCTCTCTCTCTCTCTCTGTGTGTGTCTCTCATGGATAAAAAAAATAAAATAAAATCTTTAAAATAATTAGTGAGAGGGGGAAATGTTGGATAATAATAACTGAATAATAGCTGAAAGTTTTAAAAATATCATAAGTAGGTACCACAATGGAAAAACAGGGTGATTGACCATTTATGCTTAGTAAAATGATGAAAGACTTTTCAGGGGTGACATCTGAGTTGAGGATTAAAAGATGAGTAGATCAGGTAGAAAGAGTGAGTGGGGAAGCTTTGAAAGACAAACAGACATGAAATAATAAAACTCCCTAGATGTTCTACCGAAGAGTCTAGAATTTATCTGGCAGAACACAGAGGTCTATTGCAGGTATTTTATGCAGAAAATGGACTCAATTAAATATTTACTTTAGAAAGAGCACTGTGGCTGAGTGTAAAGAATAAATTATGAGAGACTGCTATAATAAGTAGCACGAGAATAATATTAATTATGAATCCACAAGGCAGACATTATTAGTTCCATTTTATAGGTGAGTAAACTATGGCTCGGAAAGACTAACGAGTATACTCATTTTAAGTGGCTGAATAGGTCTGACTCTGATGATGATGATTTTACCATTAGTGGGTGAATTCATAAATAAAAGAAGGACTGGGGAGGGGGTTGGACAGAAATTCGAGCATCTCTCAGAGTTGATCCTGGTGTGTGAGTGTGAAGGTTTAGATGTGGGAGTGTGACTTGAAGTAGTAGCTTCATTTTCAATAAGACACAGAACACCATAGACTTTGGAAGGAAAAGGAAATAGTTCAGTTTGTAACCACGCTGAGCACTGGGACCAGTAAAGGTGAGAGTTCAGAAAAGGCATAGCAGAAGTGGTCAAGAAAGGCTAGGAAAACTCTTCTAAGATCAGGGATACTTAGGCCCTATTCCTAGTCCACATCGTCCTTTCCTCCCTGTCCCACACTCTCACGCCCTCCTTCCCCCAGGGAAGCAAGAAATGATTGGAATCAGCAGGCAAGAGTGAATGAGGTTTGCAGGTTCTGGATCCAGGTGATCCATGCTGATCCTCAGTGACCAGTGTAGATAGTAGATACTTACGTGCTCAAAAGTCGGAAAGCCAGAGAACTGCTGTGTTAGAGCAGAGGGAAAGAGCAAAAGCCTCACCAATTCACCTCTCTCTCTCCCCCTCTCTTTCTCCCCCTCTTTCTATCATTGTGCATTATTCTGCACAGAGGTACCCTAACTGTTCTCTGAATACATCTTGCAAACCTCACTCTTTGAACAGCTTCTTGGCATCTTAATTTTCTAATTCTAGGATTTCTCTAAGTAAAGGTTCAAGTAATCTTTCCCTCCACAATCACTTGTGTTGAATCAAGTTCTACTCATATATTAAAAGTCCAGTCTTGGGTGTAAAAAGTCTTTTCTGCTAATTAACAATAGTGACTGCCCATCCAAAACCCTATAGTAATGATACACATATGAGAAGGTACCACTGAATTTCACATTTAATTTTTTAAAAAAAGATTTAAGTAATTAATTTATTTATTCATGAGAGACACACACACACAGAGAGAGAGAGGCAGAGACACAGGCAGAGGGAGAAGCTGACTCCATGCAGGGAGCCCAGTGTGGGACTCAGTCTCGGGACTCCAAGATCACGACCTGGACCAAGGGCAGGTGCTAAACCACTGAGTCACCCAGGGATCCCTCACATTTAATATTTTTAATGTTGGGCTGGGAGTATTTATATACTCCTCCTAAACATATTGCACACTTCTTTAATATGGATCCCTGGAACTGTACTTCTTTCTTGTGCTTCGCCACACCCAGCAAGCTATCATAAGTGAGTCCTATTCCTTTCATACTTCACATTTGAAATTTGAAAAACTTATCCACACCCAGTAGTTTTGATTTTTTCTCCTTTCTGTATTTAGAATTATAAGCAGCCAGAGAAATGCAAGAAAACTAAATTTTCTTCTAACAAGAAACGACAGGGTAGAGATCAATAAAAGTGCACAGGAGGTCAGAATCATCTACAAATGTGACCACCATTTCCTCAATCAAAGAGAACTTGTTCTCCTGTTTAGCTTTAATTTAATAGATGAATATAGAAGACATTTTTACCTTATTGGAAAAATATTAACATCCTCCTGAAGATCAGTAACATACACAATATCCTCAGCCCTGGGCACTATTGCTTTTAGGTCTGCAAACAATACTTTTGGTCAGATGGAAAAGTCTTTCTTTCCAGATTATCCTGTGACTATTTCCTCAAAGATACGTGTCATAATTCAGTTCAACAACTGCTTACTGGGCAACTACAATATGACAGGTTCTCAATTAGAGACTGGGAGGTGGGGATGACAGTGTGAATCAGACCAGTGCTCTGCCAGCAAGGAACTTACAACCTGGCCCAGAGGTTGGGAATATAAACAGCAAACTAAAAGAAATGAAGAACAGTGAGCAAGGAATAAGTTGGGTGTTATGTACATACAGAAGAAGAAAAAGATTGGAAAGGTGAGAAAGCGTTCTTGGAAAAAAAAAAAAAGCAGAATGGGAAAGGGAATCTTAAGAAATGAAGACCTGACTCGGTTGAGAAAGGGAGAAAGAGTACTGCGAAAGCTAAGAGGATGGTACCAGTTAGAGCACGGAGCTGGGAAAAAGCGCCTTTCCCAGAGTGATTTATACATTTTTGCTAATAGGCTGTGATGTATGTGGAGGGATGGACTAGTCTTGAGGCTAGAGAAGAGCAGTTGGGGTCTTGATGTCAAAGAACTGACTATTCCATTAGCACCAGTGAGCCATCTGTTTTGGAAAGAACTAAGGAGGCCGAGCCCAGGTCTAATAGTTTTGGGCAGAAAATAAAGCCGGGAGCCTGGTATCTGGCTAATGTCTACAGCAAAGGATGTTAAACAACAGAGTGGTTCTTACAAAAAAAACCAAACAAACAAACAAAAAAAACACCTTGTTTAAGAAATCTTTTTGAGGGCTTGTTAACAAAAACGTCTATCGTTTGGGTCTGAGAAACTCACAATTATGCTATGAATCACATCAATTCTTAAGAGTACTGAGTATGTGTTTTCTTTCAAAGTTATGTATTGAAACATAAAAGCTCCTGAGAGGTTGATTTAGGCAGCTACTTGACTGCTTGCTGGGAACACGAGAAGCACCTCAACACTTTATCAAAAGCGCCGTACTCATTTTTCACCCCTACTTTTACACCATAATCATAATTTATAGAATTGCAAAATTTTGGACCTGAGAAAAGCATAGGCAAGAACAGCTCTCTCCCAAAGGGGTGTAGCTGCAATTGAATAATAAAGTAGTTGAAACTACACACAATAATAGGGTAAAAAGAGGTTTTAATTTTCAATTAAACAGCTCCCATCAAAAGGTGCTAAAGGCTTCAATTTTTCAAACAGCACCCGGCTACTGTAATCCAAACTCTGCAAAGTCTGGATTACATTAACTAAATTCCAAGCTTGACTAGACTGCCTTGAAAACCCTATTTCCTTGAAATTGGAAGTAATTAATGTTCTGTTTATTCATGAGATTAAACCCGCTGAGGTGTAGAATGGCAGGTGTAGTGTTAAGTACTTTGCCTGAATACCCTACTGAGGAAAGACAAAGAACTTTAAAGTAGGTGAAGTATGGTGATGCCATCTAGGTTTTTCTTTCTTGATAACAAAGTAGTGACCAATTAGCTCACCGCATCCCCAGCAGTTATATAGTGGTTAAGGGCAGAGACTCTCAAATTAGTTCACCTGGGTCTGTATCTTGGCTTAATCTCTTATATCCTGTGAATGTTTGGGCACATTTGAGCATCTTTGTGTCTCATTTGCTACATCAGGAAGGGTGTGATGAAGATACAATAGCACACGTACAGTGCACGGAATAACTGACGCATCTCAGGAATGCTAAACACGTGAATGCTGCACTATGTGAAGATGCTGTGCCTGGGCTTTTTTTCAAATCCTAACACCCATCTTAAGGTTTGATCATCTGAAATTTAGAAAAAAAAAAAAAAGGGTATGTTGGGCTTAAATCCTCATTTTACAGGTGAGGATGCTGAGAGACGTCAATCACAGGCCCAAAGTCCCACAGAAGGTCACAGTGGCAAGGCAGCATAGAATCTGGGGTATTGGATCCCATGCCACCACTCTTGGGGTCTACACGGAGTGGAAAGACAGAGCATTATCAGCCCTTACCATGACTTAGAAGTGACTAATTCTTCCTCCCTCGTGGGAGGGCAGTTCTCAGCAGGCCACCTGCATCTAGAGCTAGAAACTGGAAATATCCACCTCCTTTGTAGCCTTGGTGGTTGGTTTATTGTTTATTTATTTATTTATTTATTTATTTATTTATTTATTTATTTCTCTATTTAAAAGATGTATTTATTCATGAGAGACACACAGAGAGAGAGGTAGAGACACAGGCAGAGGGAGAAGCAGGCTCCATGCAGGGAGCCCGACATGGGACTGGATCCTGGGACTGGATCATGCCTTGGGCCAAAGGCAGGCACTAACCTGCTGAGCCACCCAAGGATCCCCTCCTTGATGTTTCAGATCACCCCTCTGCCAGCTATGGAGAGTGAAAGACACTTGAGAGTGCTTGAGGCAAGCATTTCCTTCCTGATTCATCTCAGCGATGACACTGACCATCTCATAAAGGTTCCTGCCCTCCTTAGGGTACCATGACATGGCCCCAGCACCTACTCCGATGCCTCAGTGGGCAGACATAGAAACACATAGGACCTTGTGTGTGGTCATTTGTGCTCATGCGAAGGATTACTACTTTTTACACGAGGACACCTCAAAATGGAGAACAACATTTGGGGGTTAAACAGAAGGATGTAAAACAATCCTTTAAGATTAGAAGGTTGATCTGACCATCGCTTCTGAAAATTGGTCACATCCTATAGTCCCAGCTATCCTCCACTGCAGCCCCAAACAGGGGTTTTTATCAATGCTTCCATGAGACACTCTAAAAGGCTTGATGGGAAGAGACTTGAGAGAGCTGGCTCTCCCTCTGCCACGTGAGGAGGACGCAGCAAGAAGACACCTGTCTGCAAGCCAGGCGAAACACCCTCAGCAGAAGCCATCTCTGCTGGACCTTGGTCTGGGCCTTCCAGCCTCTAGAACTGTGATGAATCGATTTCTGTTGTTTAATCCACCCAATCTGTGGCATTTGGTATCAGCAGCCCGAGCTGACTAAGACACTGGAAGTAGCACCGTCCCTCTGTTTCCCGACAGAAATGACTATCAGGATCACAGACTTAGTGCTCTGACTTCCCGCTAACAAGATGACCCCGGAGTGAAAGCTGCTCTTTGGGCTATTCCCAGAGCTGAGGGAGGGAAAGCTGATACTGGGAATATCCCCATACACAGACTTCAGATACAGCAACCTTATAAATATTTGTTGAACATGAGCGTGTGGTTGTGTATGCATGCATAGACATGCCCACACACATGTACCTCTGTGCTTAAGAACTGGGTTCGAATCATGGCCTTGCTGCTTACTAGCTGCATGTCTACAGACAAGTCACCGAAACTCTCTAAGCTTCAGCTTCCTATTGCTGGCATAGGACCAATTATATCTCACAGTTATAGCAGCGAGGGTTAAAATGAGAATTCTGTGAACGGTGACAGTGCTAGGGCTTCACAAGAGTTCATTTTACCACCACACACATCCACATGCATGCAAACAAATCGACAGGGTTCTTACCAAAATATTAAAAAGAAAAAAGAAAAAAAAAAAAAAAACACACCATTTCTATGCCCTCTGCACTCACTTCACATAGCCCATACAATCTCCCTGTCCTAGCTGACCTTCCTAAAAATTAAACTCTGTGGTTAATCTCTAAAATCTCATGATTACCTTCAAACTTATTGGCCACTTGTGCCCGGAAGAGACTAGAGAAAAAAATTAGGATGTGTCACAAGAGATAAGGGGCTGCAAAAAAGGGAACTACAGGATAGGCTGAGATTTGAGAGATAAGGAAATGCTAGATCTAATCAATTTATAATTATACAAAGGGGAAAAAAAGAGTTCAATGTAAATTTTCTATCATTTTCAAACTACTACTGCTATGATTCGGAAGAAAATATTTGCCTCAAATCACCGCTGATTCAAATATAACTGACTTTTTGTTTCCACATTTACGTACTTCATAGTTTCTTGTACTTCCAAGAAGAAGTAATTGTGACAAAAGTCTGCAAAGATACTTCTTTAAAATAATCAAAACTTTTCCTACTGTCTTGCATGTAAATTAAATTTGACCTCTTGTTTTTCTATTTAGGATTCATCTTTGCAAGGTTCACTCTGACCCAAGGTGTTGAATTTTCTCTCAACAGAAATTCAGCTCCTGTCATAGACGTAACAGTGGGATCAATTCACCATGGGAAGGGGCAAATAGGTCTAACAGTGGGCACAGTAAAACATATTCAAATGATTTGCTTTGTGCTAAGAGCGGAAACATGCAGAACAGCTTCTTCCTCTTGTTTTCATCAATCTTAGAAGGATCTTCTGGGTTATTTTTCTTCTACATGGTCATCAATGCAGAAGACTGATTTTGTTTACAACGAGCTTTTGATGGCCAGTAAATTTTATATGCTTTCTTTGTAAGAATTTAAAGATCTTATTTATAACCACTAAATTATCTACTGTCAGTTCCTCTCAATTTTACAAGTGATTTGAGTTTGATGTGAAATTTAGAACTTATCAGTTTGAACAACTGTATACCACCTGTGATTGAATGGTCACCAAGAAGTATAATATGTGACAGAAACTTTCAAGTGGTATTGGATGAAGAAAAAGAACAATTGCCCAAATTGTATTAAGAGACTCAACCACTGGTGATAATTCTTGGAAATTCCTTTTTTCCCCGATAACAGATCTGATTTCACTATTGATATGAAAATCAGAAAAATCCATGGAGACTGTGTGATCAGAGACATTGGGCAATAATTTCTTTTCTTTTCTTTTATAAAAGGACCAATTTACAAAATATATTTTTGGTAACTTAAAATATAGCTGAAATAACAGGAAAATCCATTTATTCAGAAACTTGGTCATATCATCGTCCAAGTGGCTAATAATGTAACATTTCATCTGGTTCGCTGACTTTAAATATTTTGGGGGGTATATTTTCTCTCTCTTTATATATTTGTCTAAATATAATTTCAAACATTAGGAATTATCTGTCTGTGGAAGTTCCAAATTCATTTAAGTTAAGAAGGCTATGGGTGGTTTTTGTAATTCTTTTGTATACGAAATAATAAAGCCACTTCTGCTAGTTAATTATTCCAGCTTTGGATCTGGGCAGCACTAATATTTAATATACCTAAGTGAATATAACTAATTGATCAGAATTCATCATTAACAGTTTACAAATATTACCATTTAGTAGATAATTGATCTCCCAAAAATATTTTAAGTGGAAGTAAGCAGGAAGCAATTTTAGGTGATCAATGGAAACGTTAACTTTGGGTGGACATTTCTGTGTATTGTTCATTTTTATTACTTCCATGTGTGAAATCCTGGCCGTGTTCTCTGAAGCAGAGGCATGATGTAAGGACCCACAGATAAATCAGAACATAGAATCATTAAATAAAATACTACTCATGTATTCAACTCAGGTAGACATGAGTAGTGAACCTTCATATCCAAGTGCTTAATATTCGAAAGTTAAAAAAAGTATTCTTGTTGAAAAAATGTTTTCCTCCAATCTTACAAGATGGTCCCTTCTGAGACATGTGGCCTGCAAGCAGGTTCTGCTGACCGTAGATTGTCCAAAGCAGGAGACAAACTACACAAACTGTAGACTCCAAGCCAACAAATACTGACATTACCAACTACAACAAGTTGTAAATACTGCCCAGCTCCCCCTTCTTTAAGGAATATAACATGATGAAGAAATATAGCTCATAAGCTATTATTTTTCTCCTGTGGAATTCTATTAATTACCTTTAGTGTAAAAATAATTTATCAGTCTGCAAATCATGGTAATAGCAAATTCTTATCTACCCGTGAATTGATGGATAACTCTTATTTATTCACTTTCCTTTGCCTATTTCTCTACATGAATCAGCTTTTAGCAAAGGAATGGAGGGAGAATAAAATACTGAGTCAAACCGGCATTTGATTCATGGAATGAAAGCTTTCTGACTTCAAAATGAACAATAGCAATGCCTTAAAAAAGTTGTCCTAACTTTGTTTTTATTTATTAAAAGAAGCTCACTGTAGATAAAAAGCACACTTGATTTATGGTTTTTCTCTGTAGAGCTACAGAACTTTAATCCACAGCTCATGAAAGGGTGTAAGAGCAGCTTGAAAATTATGCTGAGCTTAATTATACTTAATGTGAATTATTCAGAAGTGCAGACAGAGACTAAAAATTTATTTCATACAAAGAAGCTTGACATTTTAATTGGTCCTTCAGAATAGAGACAAAACAATTTCCTCTCAAGAAAATTTACATCTTCCCCAACAGACCTGCAGCTTCAGCCAAACAGAACTTCATTAACAAGATTAATTATCACGCCAGTGTCTGCTTCATCAGGTGTATGGCCCAGGTGAGAAAAGGAATACAAAATAATGACTGACATTTCTAACAGAATTGATTCAAGGAGAGAAAAGATGACAGATTGAGCCACCATACCTTGGTCATTAGCCATTTTGTCAGGGTGTTCTACTGTGGGGGAGAAAGAAATATTATTAGACATTGACACTTCCGACAAGGAAGCTGACACTTCAAATCGACAGTTTTGTTAGCAAGTTTTCATATCAAGGCCAAAGCCCTGTTGAAATAAAATTGATAAGGAACCAAGGTTGATGTGATTATTTCTATCAAATAGTAGTCAGAGGAGAAAAATTGAAAGTAATTTTTGCTATGCATGTTCTTAAAAATATGTTATTTGTTTCATTCCTCTACACATCAACTCGAAACGATCATCATGTAAATTTAATTAAAAATACAATACATAAAAACTGCATGTGATTACCAAGTGATTATCATCCATATATTTTAAATAAGCTAAAGAAGCTATTTTCCTGTCTTCATTTCTTTTGCAACAAGGGAACTTAACTAATTCTCACATGGATAGGGTAAAATAATGGAATATCACAAGTATGTTTTAATCTAGTTTGATAGATATTTAGACCTTGTGAAGAGAATTCTTACCTGTTCACAACTTCAGGTACATTATGAAAAATGTTCTTGAAAATGACCTTTTTTTAATTAAAAAAACATCTGTAGATTTTTTTTTAAAGCGGCTTCTTTCCTATTAACCAAATGCAACCGTATAGGAGGTAAATCCACAGTATCACTGCTTTTACGGAAATTGTGATACGACATTTTGACCAATGTAGATTTTTATCAGTCTCCATCAATTAGAGTTATTTCCCCTGTTCTTGAGTTTCTTTGAGCGTCAAGTCTTCTGGGTTTATGGAACTCAACTACACTAAAGCTTGACATTTATGTTATCACACTTGCTGTTTGCTTCTTTACATGTCTCAGTTAAACTCACAGAGAAAAATGTGATAGCATTCCCATGGGCAGCAAACTATAAGCACCCTAGTTCTCTCATTATGGGTGGTGGTCTCACAGCAAATCCATCATCACAGTTTGGAAAATAAGGCAAAGGTCTTAGAAGTGGTGGTCCTTCTTTTACTAATTGTTGGTACACATATCATTGCCCAAAATAATATAGAGAATGGATATACTCAAAAAATGTTGCCGTTAATAAAGGCCCCTTTCAGATCAACAGGGTTTATGAATGTCACCTTACAGAAGGACAAATTCTAAACTTAGTTACAAGTTTCTATCACTTACAATTTCTTTCATTTAAAAATAAGATGTAAACATACTCTATGAAAAAGGATAGATCAAGAAAGGTCATCTTAATAAGTAGTAGACTTTGAATTCTGGATGACTCTTTGGAAAATAGTATTCACACAAGAGTGCTTATTATATTAAGATTCTACTAGCTTTAAATAAACTTTATAAATGCCATTGTAGTGTAAGATTGAACAAACTTTTTTAAAATTCATCAGACCTTCCAACCTAATCTTTCCTAATCTAATCATCAAACTTATTATCATAGTTTTTCTCCCATTTCCCGGTAAAGACTAACAACTCCTGAAGATACACTTTATTTCAGTACTAGGGGATTATTGAAGAAAGGTGCTTTTGACAAGCAACTGCATTATCTGTGGTTTATATATAGGGATAAGGTTTTCACTGAGACCCTAATACAGTTTTTGAGAAAGAAGTTTATGTTGTAGAAAGTGCCATATCAGGTCTCTGGTAAGAATGAGGAGGGATTTATCAGGATCATATGTATCCATGCAACCAGGGTAAAAGTTTGGCAGCCAGAATAGGACATACTTGAGAAACTACCCTAATCAGCATTTCATATTTAGGGTAGATATGTTTGGAATGACACCTAAAAATAGAAGGAAGAAAAGAAGGAAGAAGAAGAAGAAGAAGAAGAAGAAGAAGAAGAAGAAGAAGAAGAAGAAGAAGAAGAAGAAGAAGAAAAGAAAAGAAGAAGAAGAAGAAGAAGAAGAAGAAGAAGAAGAAGAAGAAGAAGAAGAAGAAGAAGAAGAAGAAGAAGAAGAAGAAGAAGAAGGAGGAGGAGGAGGAGGAGGAGGAGGAGGAGGAGGAGGACAGAAGGAGGAAGAGGAAGGAGGAGAAGAAGAAAAAGAAAACTAGTCTCATCTCATTTTCATTTTTATTTCTCCCTTTATCATTAATCATACACATATATTATCTACAGTCTAAGAAAATTTTTCTCAAGTGACAAATAAATACATGTTATGGCAACAATGTCATCCTCATTCTTCTGGATTTGTTTACTGTTGGTAATCTGGACTGGATATAACTTGAGAAAATTTGAATAACTCAAGGAAGGTTATCAACTAAAGAGTATTTTCCAACAGGGTTAAAATATATTGTAATGCTACTTTTTATTAAAGTCAAATAATGGCTTGAAACAGTCATAATTTGTGTCTTGACTTTTTATTTGTTCCTGTCATTTGTCAAGAAAATCAGGTATTTTGTCAAAAACAATGTGAAAAGTAAAACTCTTCTGTATTTTGGTATGGAGCTTTCAGTTCTATATCCTTGGAAGGGGAAGATGCGCATTTCAAAATGATGATTAAAGATACCCAGAGAACAGACCATACTCAAATGTTCTTTCATTGCTGAAGAATGTGTGTTTTTTTGTGTGTGAAGGAGGTGACTCCATCCTGCCACAGAAGTCCACTTTGGTCTATTTCAGCAAAAGCATCCTTTCTTCCTATTACTTGACAGGCCAACATGGAGAAGCTCAGTGTACAACAACTCATGTGATAGGCAGAGATTGACATGCCTCTTGTACATCTTCCAAGGGTTTCACACTGTATGGGTATCCTAATGGGGAATATTTGAGGAAGGGAAGTGTGTTTTTGCAGAGTCCTGTGTGGTCAGAGACTCAAGTTCAAGATTCTTTTAATTAACATTCCAAAGAAACAGTCAGATGTACTTCATACATGCATGCACACGAGGGTATTGTAATCTGACCCCTTTTTAAATATAAATGTCCTTTTCATTAACCAGTGATTATGGACTGAGTTTCCTATACCTCTCTTGCTGGTGGCTAAAATCAAAGACAAAACTCTAGTCTCTAGGAGTAAATGCTACTGTCTTTGCAAAGACTGCATATGAAAGAATGAAGCTTGTAGACACCTGCCTGGGGCAGTATTTGCAATGAAACACTTTCTTGTTACCCAGTAGACTACGGAAAGCTTTCTCAGCTTCAGGATAACATGTGAGCCTTTCTTGCCATCAAACAAAGTTACATTCTGATGAACAGAGGCCTTATGTTTTGAAGCAGCTTTGGAAACTGGAAATTTTCAATCAGAGAGCAGTTGCATCAAGTGATGTCTTTAGCGTAGATTTGGTTCACTGTGGCTTCAAATCTCTTAAGTCATTTGCCTCAGAATATCTGTCATTGTAACGTGGAGGATGCATGTATGTACAATGTCAGTGGTTGATGAGGATGGGCAAGATCTACATCTTTAAATAATTGAGAATGCTATCAAGACATCTGAAACTTAGTTTGCCATATGAGCAAGATTTGTTTTAAAATCTAATTGACTATTAATTGAGCATGACATACTGAGGATAGACAATATTAAGCATTCAAATCAGGATATTAGAAGTAATGCTTGTGGACTATTACAGCATAACAGATTCCTAAATTTGTTCTCAGTTCTGAACATCATTTCAGAGATGAGTTTAGGGCATCTAAGGTAAGTAGTACTAAATGAGATCTGGAGTTCATGAAATAATCTACAGGATGGTTATCAGGGTGGGCCTGTAAATCCTGTGATATAACTCATCACTCATTCTGCTGCTTAATACATGTGGATGCCTTAAGACATCTTAAAAATCCTCCCTGAGATCTCTAGTTGGCACACAGTGTGAGCATGAAATTAATTTGGCACTTGTCTATAGATAAAGATGAAGAATTTGTGAAACACTATCTAGTTACATTTCATGCTCCCACAAAATGAATAACCAGTTTCCTTTCGATCGCTCATTTGGAGTGAAACCTGATTTAGACATAAAGTCCTGGAAACCCAGATAGATGAGGATTAGCTCATTTCCTCCTACTTCCTTCCCCAACTTCTACTCTGTCACTAAGAACTCTCATGAAGAATTAGGCTGAATGCTTGTTTGTGTGTTCTTGGCAAACTTTCAGATTAGCTATTACCAAGTCCAGCTTTGAAAGGCTAGCTCCGTCACCAGAATTCAAAAGTCCACTATTTATTAGGGTACCTTTCCTAGGGGAATTGGATGACTACCCAATTATTCTAAGACTCTTAGTATATCAAACACCTGGGTGAAAATGTCAACCATCCTCATGTTTCTAATTTTTCAGCTGTTTGCTATCAGATATATAGATAGACATAATGTCACAGATTTAAATTAAGAGCCAAGTCTCCTTCTTTAGAACAACATACATCGTGCCTAAATATACAACTTTAAATACCAGCTATGAAACATTCTATTTTGTCAATTGCTAAATAACAGAGGCTCTTGAAACCATTTGTCCTCCAGAAAGATAATACTCTTCTAAAATAGTAAGGACTAACATGAAGATTATTTTGATGTAGTCACTTCCCCGGGCCTTAGCATTTTTCTGTATGAACATATGAACTATGCTTGAATTGAATAGCTATTTTTACTCTTGCAAGCATGAGGAGGTTACTTCTAGTAATCAAACTGTAAGATTTTTTTTTTCCTTGTTGCTACCCTAGGTCCTTAAAATAAACACATTCATTTTGTTTGAGATTCTCTGTCTTGCCATATCAAATTTTCTTTTTATATATAAGGACAATAGTTCCTCAAAGAAAACATTTAAAGTTGGCAGTAGTATGGCATTCACATAATTCAATGCTTCTTAATTTTTATTTCCTTACATAAATGACTTAAAAAGTTTCATTATATTTTGAATAGAATCAATATACGTGAAATCAATATAAAATTCCAAACGGATTGTAAATGGAAAAAAAAAAAAGTTGTTAAGTATGCCTGCCTGTGTCGAAGGCAGAAAATGTGATAACACAATAGATCTTCCTTTGACATGCTAGCTTTCAGCATGAAAAAGTACATTTTAATTTATTTTGAATGTCCATTGTAGTCACCTTGCCAACAGAGACGGCAAAGACAGTTCCTAATGCAGACTCCATAAGTATTTTACAACAATCCCACAGGAAAAGAAAGGCACTGCTGTACAAGGAAATGATTCAAACCTTTCAGAGTCCTGAAGAGGATCGGATCAGAGAGAGGTCCCACTCCTTTTGAATTTCGTGCTTGAATTCGAAAGTAGTACATCGTGTCAAGGTTGAGATCCATGATTTGATGAGTAAGTCGATCACCACTGATCGTTTCCATAACCCAGTCATCAATTGGTATGTTCTTATCCAAGGTATAAAACAAGATGTAAGCTGCAGAAATAGATGAAAGCGACTGTGTTCAGTGTACTGACTGCATATTATAGCTCTGTTTCTAAACACTCATGTTTTCCAAATATAATTTGCAAAGATTATTGTACATTCACAATCTATAAACTATAATATTCAGTTAAGCAAGTAATGGTTTTTTTTTTTTTATATTGCAAGGATTAGACAAATCATGGCCTCGGTGTACAGAATCTGAAAATGGAATAGACCACTCAAAATAAAAATATCAGCCATGTTTAAAAATCCAAGGTATCTGCTGCCTATAAATCCTGTGCATGGATTCCTGACTGACAAAAGTACTGAGATAACAAATGTATGTCGTTTTCAGCTGCTGAACTTGTGGTGATACTGCTACACTGCAATAGATACCATAATAAGCTAATGGTGACCTTGGCAATCTGCACCCCAGGTGATTTCTGTGTTCAAGCAAGGTCAGGAATCACTGCTTTAGTTGATATATGGAATTCGTATATTTTTGGTACTCGTTCAGATGATGATGCTGAGCTCTGAATGCCTTATGATGCAGAGAGCTCAGTAAAAGATAAAAGGCCATGGTAAAGAATTCTGAAAAACTTACAAAGATTGTATGATTCCTTCCCTGGTCAATATTAAAATCAGAATACTATAATTCAAAAGGGATTGTGAAATATCACTGGGCAAAGGAGTTTTTTCTGACTCATTTGTAACTCAGCCCCCATGATTAATATCAAAAAAATCTTCTAATATATTTTTAGTCAGAGTAGTCTCCATTCTTGTTCCCAAGGAACCACATCTACTGAAAAGAAGACCCTGGGACTGGTAATATATATATTGACTTTTATTATGTGCATGCCTTATCTCTTCAAAAGGACAAAAGGATTTCTTTAGTTCAGGAGCCATATCTTATATTACCTTGTATTCGTCAGAGAAACCAATAAAATTGTGTTCACATAATAGGTATTGAAACTCACTTATTGAATTAAATCCTCTAGCCAGTAAGCACATATACTCTACATTCATGACATTTAATACAATTGTAGCGTTAACATGGGCTGTTGTAAGTGCCCAATGATACTGAAAGTTTGGAGAATTGTGTTCTCATCCCAGGTCAGCTACATTTCTTCTTGATTTTGTTCGTTTGTCAAACAGGAATTAAATATTTGCTTTCTTTGTGTCTTATATTTTTTTTATTTGTGAAAAATGATCAATTAAGCATTTAAAAATGACAGTTCTGGCATCAAATAAGTATGAATGAAAGTGCAAGCATTAGGTTCCCACAATTCCAAACTGTATTTGAAGTGATTTCCTGATATTTATGGGAAGTATCTTGTGTGTGTGTGTGTGTGTGTGTGTGTAAATTTGAGAACCGAGATACAGAATAGAAACATACCACTACATCATTTAAAACTTTAAAAATAGGTCCTAGAGAAAGCATACAATTTCATCTGGATATATGAGGTTGGTGTGTTTGGTGAATACTACTGTTACTGATGTCTTACTGTATAGATTTCCAGAACCACATAGGTTAGAACTGACTAGTTTCTCAGAACCTTTGTGTACCTATATGTTAATTTCTCTGCATCCAAATTTTTGTCTTACTTTTTTAGACTTCATTTTTGTCTCTTACTCACCATAACTAGCCAAATAATAACTATATCCTGTCATAGGTGATAAGACCTCGGATTATCACCTCAAGTGGACACTCCCACATTAGAATTACATTTGTCTAAATACGTATAAAATGTAACATCATATATATGTCATTTTGACTACTTCTACAAGGAGGTAGTTGTAATTCTAAAAGGCAAGAGTCAAAGTGTTCAGTTCCACCTGTCTTCTCTTTTTCCATACTTCTCACAGATCACTGATTCCCTTCCACGGTTCAGCTGCTAAGTACCAGAAAGACCAAGATGATGCCTACCAGCAAGGATCTCAACCCAGTGAGAACTCCTCTTTCAAACATTGATTCTGATGATCATGTCTATAGATAAATACATAACAAAGGACCCATTTCTTCCTTCTTTGTGGAAAAAAAATTATTGAAAAATAATAGGCTATGGATTCAGGAAGACCTGACCTCAACTTATAGTTTTACTTTTCCTGGCTTTGTAACCTTGAGCAACTTGCTTGATCTATATATGTCTCCATTTTCATCTGAAAATAAGTTGCAGTGAGATAATGTATGTTAAGAATTTAATATATGTGGGTATTCCTATTATATATTATCTTCTATATAGTGACTACTTAGTAAATGCTTCTTTCTTTTCTTTTTTCTTTTCTTTTCTCTTCTTTTCTTTTCTTTTCTTTTTTCTTTTCTTTCTTTTCTTTCCTTCTTTCTTTTTTTCTTTTCTTTTCTTTTTCCTTCCTTCCTTCCTTCCTTCCTTCCTTCCTTCCTTCCTTCCTTCCTTCTTTCTTCTTTCTTAATATTATTAAAGCTTAGGGAAGTATATTTGGAAGAGCTGGAACTTTGATTTCAATCAAACAATAGATTTAATAGCAATTCAATGGTTATTCTACTCAATAAATATTTATTAATTACCAGCTAAGTGTCAAGAATATTGATACTAAAGAGAAAGCATTGAACTAAATCTTATATATGTTCTTATAGAATTTTCAACCCTGTATTATGATTTTATTTAGATTTTTCTCTCCTGATTATATGGGAAGAGGTCAGAAAGGGAGAAGTCAAGATGGCTAAATTTCCAACTTTTGCAACTGGGTAAACATGAAAAATCTTTATATGATAGGAGTAGGAATATTTAGACACATATGATTGCAGTGAGTGCCCAGTTGGGTCCACAATCCTGGATGGTCTTACAACTAGTACAAAATACAATAGTACTTTTTTTGACTGGTATGGTGGGGGATAGATAGACCAAAAAAAACAAAACAAAACAAAACAAAAAAACCCACAAACAAACAAACAAACAAACACAGAACAAAAAAAAAAAAAAGGAGGAAGAAAGGAGATAGAGAGGTTGGGGAATAGAAGGAGGTGCCTTCTATTGGAAAGTGGAAATGTACAATATGCAGGATATGTATCTAGAATTCCTTGGATGGAGATATAGATTTCAGAGACATAAATTTGTGTTCACTGAAGCCCTGGCTATACTATACACACTTTTTCAGAGAAAGTAACAAATAGACTAAAAAGATCTACTTAAGGAACAGGTCAAAGAACTGTCTGCCAACAAGACCGACAAGTTGTAGCCTGAAATTGGGAAGAAAAATGGGTAGGTGATCTTAAAAGATCAAGAAAGAAGAGAATTTAAAGAAAGAGGAACTGGACTAGAGTATCACACAACACAAAAAAAAGATAACATAATCTTATCCATTGGATAGTATTGATAAGGAAACAATCTCTGACGATCTAACTCTCTCTTCTAACTGTGTTGGTCTCTCATCATAAATAATGTAGGATGCTGCATTTATTTAGATCAATATTTCAAAACCCTAGCTGTACATTAAAATCACTTGGGAACTTTTAAAATATAGCATTCTCAATTATTCCTCAGATAAATTAAAGCATAAATCAGTTAAGAATCACAATTTGGACTAGTTGAATATTAATAAGCTAAAGCAAAACATAGTATAAGAGTGAAGAGTCTGAACATGAATTACAAATCCTAGCTCTGTTACTTCTTGATTATTTGACTTTGGGATTTACTCTAGAAGAGACCCTTGTCTCTTCATTTCAACGTGGAATAACAGGAGGATATGATCATCTATAAGATGATCTACTAAAGTACTTAGCAGGATGCCAAGCATATAATAAATGCTTAATTCATTTTGAACTATTCTCTCTTAAAAATGTCAGTCCAAATTCCTAAACTGCCAGTTTATAATCAAGGAATTTAGGCACTGGCATTATTTAGATCTCCTTCTTTGTCCTCTTTTTTGTTTAATCTTTTTGAAGCATCTATATTTACAAATTGATGATCTGGTTCTATGCAGAGTACATCAGTAAAGTCTCACCCTTGAATGGATTTCAAATGGGGATAACAATCATTAATTTGTTTTAGTTCTCACTGGACATCAGAGAATTTTCTCAGTACTTTATTTTTGCATTACACAAAAGAGGTTCTATTACTATCCTTATCTTATAGATGAGAAAGTGAACTTAAGAAGGTTAACTTATGCAGGCATCTCCCTCCAAGAAGCTTGGGTTCTTAGCCATCCTGCTTTACTGCTATATACATGCAGGGACTTGGTTAAACAAACAAATATAAAGGTAGGATATGAGCACATTCTCCCATACAGACACACACATGCTTTGACACACTGGAAAGGGGCTCCCATTTCCTTTGTGCTTCAATGAGAAACCGAGTGTAGTAAATCTGGGCCTTCTGCTACCTGGTATTTTGAATATTTTATCATCCTGTTTTCTGGAAGTAATTTGATTGAAGAATCAAAATATATATGGAAGAGAAGCTGTCTTAAGGATTCTTACTGTTTGCTCCCTGTTGACTTGAGTTCAAAATATCTCAATCTGATAACAACAATTTGGTTTTAATTAATGAACTAGGCTTTTATAGGTAAAAAGCATTGCCTCCCATAGTTTTACTTTACCATTGTGAGAGAATGGATACTGAATATATAACTCTAAATAAAAGATGTGGAGAAAGTTTCTTCTACATGTACTGCGATTTTGAAACACAGAATTTTATTGCTTAGATTAATCTGCATTTCTTAATATGGGGGCAGACTTCCATTTCTTCTCCTCAATAAGCAAAACTAAGCTTCTTCCAGAGTTGAAAATACATTCTATTGTTTACATTGACTATTTGATGAGATTTATTTAAATAAGAGCAGAGAATATGAGTAGTATATGGCTTATTTTATCCTCTATCAAAAAATATATTTTTTTTCCACCAGAACTTGTTTTTATTTAGACAACTTCTATTCTGTTTTTTCTTAAACTTATTATCTATTGATTTAACATACGCTTATAAATAACTGTTTATAACATAATAAAAAAGTCATCATGTAAACAAATCAAACTCTACAAAAGTACCGAACTAGAACCAATGAAAATAAATCATAACATTGAAGGGAAAAGGAAAAAAGGAAATTAGAATGAGCCAGCCTCAGTTTTAAAAAGGCTGGCAGAGTGACAACTAAGCATATACAATTTGGGGGAGATTTAATATCCCTCTTCTTTTTCCATATTTGTCAGCTCAAATGAAATTTCTGTTTCGTATTGCACTAAGAGCAATTTCCTAGGGAAAACAAGTCTTCAGCTTAAATTTAAATCACATTTGGAATTTTCACATTATCTTTTCATTTTGGAAAATTCAGAAAGTAACTCATACAAAGTAAGCGTGCCATCTGAACTGTAATTTCCATGCTTATCTCTGTTATCACAGAATGACTGAATTACTTTGTTAATTTATAATAATGCTATCCACTTCTTGTATGCAAAAAAAAAAAAAAAAAGAAAGAAAAAGGAGTTACTCTTACATGTGCCTAACCCAATGGTTCAAGTTAATTAGACTATAATGTGCACATTTTTAGTTATACAATATTTTTCATAATAATTATATGCTATGGAGACATCTATTAAAAGCCTAAAGTGATCATTTAAATGCAAAATCCCTGATAGAATTCCATTATATTTTTCATACTAAATTAACATTACAGGCTTCTAATGGATGCTTTAATTAGGCATTGATGTTATCAGCAATATTTGGCAAAATAAAATCTGTCACTGTGAAATATTCATTAAGTTCAATTTCTGTCAGTCAATATTAAGTATTTTACGAACCTCATGATTTCAGTAAGAAGCTAAGAGTTAAGTGAGAGACTGAAAACCCCCAGACAAACCTCCTTTGTATGTGCCATTCAAAAATACACAGCCATTAGGTGTCTTTTGTATTTTATAATTGCCAAACAACTGGCTTTTTTTTTTTTTTTTAGTCATTTATGCTTGGAGGCATTCCATTAGAAGACTGTCCTAGTGCTCCACAAGATGAAAAACAAAAGGTCTAAACTAATTGAAATATACATTGTTCACAGAAAGCAACTCAAAAGAAATCTGTACGTGTGCTCATTTGCAAGGCGCCATTAGAAGAGATTCCATGGTCAGTAGGGGCAAGAAGAGGCAACCAGAAAGGATTGGGAAGTCCACTGAGATGCTGGGACAGAAAGCTAATACACAGAGGCATGAGCAGTACTCACAGTAAGCAATCACAGGCCAAGCAGAGCAATGCTGGAAGTAAAGCAAAGACACTTACCAGTAATTTTCCCATTGGCTTCCAAAGGAGGCTGCCAACTTACAATGACAGCGCGAGGCTTCCCTTCTCGAGTAATGACTGTCAAATCCTTGGGAGCAGAGGTCGGGGCTGTGAGATGAAACAGAGACAAGGCCTTGTCATTGGATGTGAAAGAAAACAGACATTTATGGGACTTCTAATCATGATGTTGACACTCAGAATCCATCATGCAGTATATCATGCTGATCTTACCATTTACAATTTATTTCAAGTATTTTAATCAAATAAGCAAACAAACAAATATATAGAAGTGAATGTTTTTTCCATAGAGGTTAAATGACTTTCAAAGGTGTAAATATAGAGAGGAGAACAGAATATGTATGAGTTCAGAGGAGAAAAGTATAATGGATATTTCCAAGTGAGCACCTCACTAAACATGTAAGAATCATTATATAGGAACAAAGGGAGATACACATACTTAGATTGATGGCTATATGTCTCCAAGAGACACAGTTCTGTTACAACCTTAGGTTTTAAAAAAAATATGCCACCTAATTCTGTATTTTCTCAAAAGCAAGAAGAAGAATAAAAAGAAGGAGGAGGAGGTAGAAGGGGGATGAGGAGGAGAAGGAGAAGAAGAGAATGAATTTAAATATAAGTCAAAACATCGTACTTAGGTAAACATACCAGGCATCCTTAGTTAGAAGATAAAGAAATATTTGAAAACAGAGGACGTATGGAATCTACGAAGGTTGTAGTATTGGCCTGGCATGGATTGAGAAGGGTTGTAGAGCTACTCTTCCCATTTGCTATGGAAGGGAAAGAGAATTTATCACCCCAAAATATGCCTCTTTGGCATAAGGGCTATTTTAGGCTGATTTTTTTTTTAAATAGTAGACATAGAAAAAGATCTGAAAACTTACTAGATGTTACCTTTTTATGAGAGGAATTTGTATTTACAATAGTGTTTCCCTCTCTGTATCAGGAAGAGGAGGATGATAAAATCTCTAGAAATTCTTATTAGGAAGAAGGCAGGAACTAAAATCTGCATAATAACAGCCCCCTTGTTTATTATGACTTGCCTGAAATCACATAACTGGCTCCCCAAACCCCAACACATTCTTTTGGTTTTAGTTGGAGATTGTATTTAAGGTGATGACTTGGGTCATTCAGGGAGTTACTCAGTTTTCCTGGGTATTCTCCATGTAAACGGGAGCTATACATGTTATTAGATTCCTGTTTGTTTTTCTGCTATTAATCTATCTTGTATTACAGAGAGGTCTCAGCCCAGGACCTAGAAGAATAAAGGGAAAATTATTTTTCCTCCTACTTTGTGCTCAACAAAATTTTATTTTATTTATTTTTATTTTTATATTTTTTAAAGATCGTATTTATTTATTCATGAGAGACACAGAGAGAGAGAGAGGCAGAGACACAGGCAGAGGGAGAAGCAGACTTCCTGCAAGGAGCCCGATGCAGGACTCAATCCCGGGACCTCGGGGTCATGCCCTGAGCCGAAGGCAGATGCTCAACCGCTGAACCACCCAGGCGTCCCACAACAAAATTTTAAATATATTTTAAAGATGGCAGTAAACTGTCTAAGTCAGTCCAGTATCTTCCAGGCTTCTATATCTGCTTTCTCACTGTCTATGCTTTGGGATGCAGTGAGTTTTCCACCTAGGCAATGCATAGTGCTCCAAGTCCGTTACTAACAGTCTCTTTTAATTATCCTTAGTTTGATTCGACATGGGAAATTTCGGAACATAATCTAAGTTCCTTAAAAGGTTCTGGAGGAATTCCCAGATCTCTGTATAAGAATGCTTGTACCTACAAGATAGGTACAACTTGGTCTGAATTCTGAACTCTTCACTCTTACATTCTCTTTGGTTCTTCTGTTGGCCCTGTCATGCAAAATCTGAGCCACCCTATTTCCATTTCTCTACCTGAATATATTTCAAATGCAGGGGACACCAAATATTTCCATCTATCATAATATTTTATTTCCATTGCTCTGATTCTCAAAGCCACTAGTATTCCAGGCTAACCAAAGCTGCACCTAATCATAATACGCTGATCAAGGTACACAATATATTTAAACTGAGAAAAAAAAAGAAGAAAGTAGAAGGAGGGGAGTACATAGGTCTAGTGTAGTTGAACCCCAAGTAAAGAAACTTCGTAAGTATATGGTTTAATGAAACAAGAACAAGGACACTCTTGCAGGGCAAGATTTGTTATAACAAACAATCAAGGAGGCAATACTATCTAAAGAAGGGTTATTCTTACAAAGAGTTCATTCAAGATATTTTCTAAGCCATAGATAGGAAGGTAATATGTGGTCACAAATTGACTTAGATTATTATATCAAGCATAATAAGAGTTTTCCAATTATGGAAGTAATTAACAGATCTTTCTAACTATTCAGAATAATCTGTTTTTTTTCTAACTAGGTTAAATTTCAAAGCGATGCTTATTTAGAAAACAGTCAAATGGTGATGATTAGATTGCTTCACTGAATCTGTTCTGGTACTCAAAAAAGATAAAATGCTTCAACTTCACCTATCAAAATAATACACTGAAGAGGTATATTTTTTTCAAAAAAAAAAAAAACAATCTAAGAACTGATCTATTTTAAATTTTTTTTAAAATTTTATTTATGATAGTCACGGAGGGAGAGAGAGAGAGGCAGAGACATAGGCAGAGGGAGAAGCAGGCTCCATGCACCGGGAGCCCGACGTGGGATTCGATCCCGGGTCTCCAAGATCGCGCCCTGGGCCAAAGGCAGGCGCTAAACCGCTGCGCCACCCAGGGATCCCCAAACTGATCTATTTTAGGTGTTGTGCAAGTTTCTCTTTTTCCTCAAGCCCTGTGAATGTTGGTGAATAGAGACTCTGGTCTTGGAATCCATAGCTCAAAAGTTTCAGATTGTTGTATGAAGTGCACAGGCAGAGGGAGAAGCCCTCTGGACAGGAATGTGGCCCTAATAACCTCAGCGGTGCCTACTGAGTCTAGCAGAAGTCTCTGGTCTGTTCCTCTCCAATCACTTGGGTTCTGCCTAGAGACAACCTTTCAGAAATTCCTCACTGATGACCAATCTTCTTTGGATTAAATGTAAATAAACAAATAATAAGTGGGGCACCTGGGTGGCCTCTAACTCTTGGTTTTGGCTCAGATTGTGATCTTGGAGTTGTGGGATGGAGCACAACTTGGGCTCCCTGCTCAGCGGGAAGTCTGTTGGACCTTCTCTCTCCCTCTCCTGCCGCCCCTCCACCTGCTCTCTCTCTCTCTCCCTCTGCAAATAAATAAATAAATAAATAAATAAATAAATAAATAAATAAATACTTGGGATGCCCGGGTGGCCCAGTCAGTTAAGTGTCTGCCTCCAGCTCAGGTCATGATCTCAGGGTCCTGGGATGGAGCCCCACGTTGGGCTCCCTGCTCAGTGGAGAGTCAGCTCCCTCTCCCTTATCCCTGCCCTACCACTCCTGCTCTCTCTCTTGTTCACTCTCTTTCTCTTTCAAATAAATAAATAAAATCTTTAAAAACTGTAAATATGTAAAAAAAACAATAAATATCAGGCCCTGGTATGTACTGCACTTCCTTTTACTGCCTCAATTCCCCTGGTTGTCCCATGAATACTGTGTTCCACTCACTCTGAACCAGCCATAAATGTCTCTAGAAGACATCTTTCTGATACTTGCTTGTGTACTTTTGTACATGTTATTCTTTTCCTTTGAAGACCCTGGATTGGGTACCTCATGACTCACCTAGGCCATTGCTCAATTATTATTTCTTTTGTGAAACCTCTCTTTATTTCTCCAGACAGAATTTATCCTTGGATCAATGTTCGGATTCCAACTTGCCCCAAACTCTGTGGTTTTATTTCTTATGTTACCTCAGGTTTTTGTTTTTTTCCTGTATTATTTCATGATTGTAAATGTCCTTCCAGTTATTTCTATTTTACTTAACTAGAATAAAATTAAGGGTTTATCACATGGACAGAATGGAATGCTTTATTTCAAGGATTTGCCCATCGCAAGCAATTTCAGCACAAGTGCATAACTATGCAGTCCCATATAGTCTTTATGTTACTGCAGAATTAGAAGCAAACCTAGAACTATTTCATTCACTTCATTTCCTTCTCACAGTTATAAAGTCTGCAGACACTTGTGAATTACTTTTTGCTTCTCATCATCACCCAGGGATCTCATCCTCATGCTATTTACACTTTTGTCCAGATCATTATCTGTTTTGACAATCACCTTCCCACTAACCACTTTCTAGCAGTTAATATCTTTTTGTCAGCAATGGGTCTCACCGTTGGTGTCCCTACCAGGCTAGGCAGTTGATGAGAAATGAATAGGATATATTTATCAAGCCAGATGTTAGGGTCCATTTGATGTTTATGAATGGGAAAAATGAATGAATTCGCTTGCTGTAAGAGGAAATTACTACTCTCTTTCGTTCAGGGAAGACCTGATGTTTCATTGGTTTCTGTTTAACTCCTTTCATCTTTTTTTTTTTTTAAAGATTTTATTTTTTCATGAGAGACACAGAGAGAGAGAAAGGCAGAGACCCAGGCAGAGGGAGAAGCAGGCTCCCTGCAGGGAGTCCGACATGGGATTCGATCCTAAGTCTCCAGGATCATGCCCTGGGCCGAAGGTGACCCTAAACCCGCTGAGCCACCCGGGCTGCCCTCATCTTTTTTTTAAGTAAGGGAGAGCAGGGCCCTTATTCTCCCCATAGGACATAACCCACTCAGCATGTCTTATTCTTCCTAAGAAGCTGTGAACATTGGCATCCAGAGTAGAATTCTAGGGGTAAGAGTTAATATACATAAATGTGTAAAATAGAAGAAGATGAAGAAAAGAAAGGAGAATGTTGGAATTAAATCGGACAAACTAGAAAACTTCTTATAGAAAGACGTATCCCCCAAATTTAAAAAAATATTAACAGTGAACCCTCTGAATTAAGGTAGTAGCTTGGAATAAAAGAACTGCAATGCTACGGGACAAATCCTAATGGAAAAAGAAATTCGACTTACCCAGAGAGTCTTATTGGTATATATATTTTTAAATTTGGAAATGTGTGGTATAGTTTACCCCGAAAGAGAATACCATGAAACCAGTCAAACAGCATGCTAAACCCTGTATTCTTCAGATGTTGGATTTCCACGAACTATAAAAGCCAAGTGCACTGCATGTCTGTTAAGGTTATAAATTCAACATTTACGATCCATAGTAAATGTGACTGGTAAAATTTACAGTGAATTGCATTTTCCTGTGATTTGAACTATTTCAAATTGCATGAGGGTTTTTCCATATCATTGTCTTATTTCTAAGGAGTGAACATAACCACCCAGAAACTTCTTCCCATACCCAGCCGAGGTTATTTACGGTAAACATCAATGCGATTATGGTTGTAAAGCATTGTATCTAATTTATTTCCAAAAAAGTAAATACTCACCATGACCGCTAATCAAAGATTCAAATGTTTTGGACAGAGTTCAGTGCATGGATTTCTGCCTTTATTTAAAGGGGTCAAAGAAAAGATTTATATTCAGATTTCTGGAGTTAATGCCCAGATTAAAACTAGATTACTCAATTCACTGGGGACTCGTTTTGTTTTGTTTTCTAGAGTGGGGACAATGATACTTGATATAAAAGTGCTTTGAACTACAAAGTATAAAATGTTTTCGGCAGGATAAGGCATAACTTAGACCATCATAGTGCATGTATGTTCCAACCTCCACAAAACATGGGAAACACCATCAAAATATTCTATTCCAAAAATAGAAATTTGGAAGCAAGCCTTTCTTCACATACCTGCTTCATATGTGGTGGCATGGGCAGTCATGCTCCATGTGCTTGACCTTCTGTTTTTTGTTACCATGACCGAGAACTCATACATTGTGTTGGGTTTGAGGCCTGTTGCTGTGTAACTCAGAGATGTTGTGTCTTCTGACTGTACAAGTGGGGAATAACCAAAGAGAAAAAGATGAACTCTATCAACTTGGTAAATGTAAACATGTAAAGAGACTATCAAATAACAACAACAACAAAAAAAGGAGTCTATTTCCAAATAGCGTAAGAGCTAAGGCACGGCCCTGGCTCTACTTCCTTTCTGTCAACCAGTTTACACTGCCTGATTGTACATCCAAAACATAATGGATAAAATCAAGTGTGATGTTCAGAGGGGCAGCTAGCTGATAATTTTCCCAAATAGGGAAATAACCACGGTGTCAGGACCAATTCTGCTTGCTTCTATCAATTCCATTTTTAAGGTAATCTGCATTTTAACTTTAATTTATTTGTAATAATCAAAATCATTTTTTCAATAGATATTGCAAATAGATTTTCATGATTATTTTCCACTGGTAATAAAATTAACATTTAGAGTTCTACTGCTTGTGATTTTTTAAAAATTCTTTATAGCACAAAACTGTAGTGATTCCAGAATCTGTTTGGCTATTATAAAGAAAATAAACAAAAGCAATGTTGTATCTGTGTAGTCTTCTTTTTATGCAAAGTTCACATTAAATACACATGTAAGTATGGTCACTGGAGCAATTGATTAGGAAGAGAACTACATATTGGATAAGTATCTATTTGAGCATAAACATCGCTGGTGTTTGGGAGGCCAGTAGGCAATATTGTCCTTGATTTGTTTTAGAACACTAACACTAAAGATTATATTAGTATTACTATTTGTCTTTTGAATTCATTCTTTGTCTTTTAAATAGCAGGTTACAGATGTTTTGGTAGGAAATAAATTATCTATTTTTTATTGCTTAATCAAGAGATCAAAATGTAAATGAGGAAAAAAAAATGGTTGATCTTCCAGGTTAATTGAATATTTTCCATATGACCAGGAAAATGTTGCCTATTTATCCCTCTTATAAGTATCAATTTATGCTTGGTATTTAGATCTTGATCCTCTGCCGAAGTTTAATATTTCATTTTACTTGTATATTTATTACATTTATTACATATCTATGTTTAGAAAATCAAGGAAAGCTCTTTTCCACCACCTATGTCACACCTAACTCCTCCTCTACTACTGTAGTGTGGTATATCTTTTTTATTCTACTATGAGTCCTTAGATAATAGCTATGAAAATCCTACATTTCATTACAAAACCAAATAAATATTTAACTGTACTAATAACATTTTGACGGTATGCCCATCCATCCCATTAAAGTGATGACCTCATAAACATCTATCAGAAGCTCTTCTTAAAAATAGCTGTAAAAATGTAGGCCTAAGTAAATGTAAAAATACTGTGCAGCGTCAGAAAGATAGAATTCCATCAAATAAAACGCGACATGGGCAGCTAGTACCTGGCATGCTGTTATATAACTTCCAATCTTGTCTTCCTTTAGTATCATGAACACCTTTATGTCTTAGAAATGGAGATAAGGGGAGAAATGGGACAATGAGAAATATTTCAGCTAGGAGGAAAGAATCATACTTTTTTAAAACTAGTCCTCGAGCATAAACATCACTAGTGTTTGGGAGGACATAAGCAACACTGTCCTTGTTTGTGTTTTAGAATGACACACTTGCATTCTGTAAAATACCATGAATTCACTGGGTTTTCTCAGGAACTTCATGGAAAGTTATTGCTCAGAACAAATAATTAGCCTAGAAGTACTTTGGAAAAATCATGGCCAGTTATTTTTGTGAGCATAGAATACAACAGATACTACCTCTCTGAGCCTCTCTTCCTCATCCATAAAATGGAGATAACCATAGCACTGAGCTCCCAGCATTATTTAAAGGGTCTGTAAAGTAAAATATTGCATCTGGTCCAGAGAACATATTCAGTAAATGTTAGCTACAATATTTCATGCATTTGCTAATATGATATATAACTTTAGGCAGGTGTTAAGTTCCCTATGGAATTTGAAGTATCTTGAGGGTGTGCAAGACTGAGTCTTGCACATCTTTGTATCTTCTGTAATAGCCATGTTATATCTGGTAATCACCAGTCAATACTCAGTGAATGTCCTTTGAATAGAAATACGTATAAAACATGATTAATCACTTTAGTAGGAAGTAAATTATAGAAGATTCGTCCTCCTGATAAGGAAAATCAAAACAGAGTTTTAGACAACCGAAATATAAATGTCTGGAATATAGCTTGATTTGGGATTAAATGAAGTAGAGGGCACTCCTGTGAGGATAGCTTTGGATAATGCCACTAGGTCACCTGAGCGCCAGCTGCAGTTTCACGGGAAATCTTTTTCAAGTTACACAACCTACTGATGTCTTCGTAAAGGGGTCTACATACATGCTTAACTATGGAGAATCTTACTCTTTTTACAGTAAGTGTGAATATTCCAAACATACAGTTGAGAAAAATGAGATTGAGCAAGTTCAGTGACAGGACAGGACACAGCCAATTCTTGCACCCAGGTCATTAGACGCCATGTATTTATTTTTTCCCCCTGTATCTTGTGTATGGTCTGCCTACCTTATAAAGCTGCAGTGGGGAGTGAGATGGAGTAATAGGTATGAAAGTAGTTTGAGAAGTTCACAATATAAAACCAAAGCATTCTATTACCATTATTTGTAAAATTTCAGCTTATTGTATTGCTTTCTACTGGGCTTGATGTGTTCTGTATTTATCCTTGCTCTCCAACTTACCCTGCCCTGCCCTTTCCTGTAACACTCTTCTTCTCAGGGTGAGGATGTAGAGTATGAGTGTGTATGGGGGTGGGGGAGTCGGGGACGGAATTGTAGTAGCTGAAAGTCTTAGGTCAGGGAAGACCGTGGGAAGAGGAATGTTTAAAATCTTTTCTTTTATTCCTAAATTTCAATCCAAGAGAGAAGCCAGCCTCTGCTTACAAGGAATAGTTTTTGTTTTGAGTCTTCCTTTACAGGCACTCTTTGTGAGATTCAGTAATTCCATATCTGCTGTATTAACTAATCAACTGAAATAATCTGCCCCAAGAAATTCTGGAACTTAAGCCATTCCTCAGAGAACAATTATTGTCCTTTAGAACATTTCACATACTGGCAAAGTACCCATGGCCATTCTGTGAAATGGATGTATCGACAAAGTACAGCAATTATGAGCATAACATTTTTAAAAGTAGTCTTTTATAGGTAAACTTAGAATTGGGCAATCTGTATATAAAGAGAGACTTTTTTTTAATGTTCTCATATGTTTCATTGGTTGTCTTATCTGATAATGTTATCTTTATTTATAGTTCTGCTGAGTCTTAAATCTAATACTGCAAGGAGATGGATAGGGTACTTAAAACATATGTTATATCAATGATACTATTTTGGACTTGCCTGGAGAGTTTTTCCAAATACCTGACCTAGCAGGGCGGCAGTACCAAAGAAAGCTTCTTAAAACGGTTTCAACTGAAAACTGATTTATGATGAAATGTGAATTTTATACCAGTTAAAAGTTGAAAGAGACTAGAAGCAGATCCAGCATGGCTACAGCAGGGAAGAGGCAGATTTACAGTATCATTGGTGGGATTTGGCTTTATCTTCAGCGCCTTTAGAGTCAGACACTCCCAAAGGGTATTGCCATCCCTGAAATCACCACTGAGTAGAGGCTAGATTACGCAAGATGGCGGTTTAGTGGAAATAACACTGGATAAAATGTCAAGAGATTCGAATTCTCTCTGAGAGCTACCCCAGTAGAGTGGTAAAGAAAAGGGATCTTCCCTTCTCAGATAAGGGGCATCTGAAGAAGCTGGAGTGCCAGGATTGAACCCTTGGTTCCTTGGTTATTGGATACCATGTATGATCTTATTTTTAAAGCTATCTTCTTCATCTTGTGAAGCTTTTATTTTATATATCATTAATATGTATATATATAATGATATATATTATCTCACTTGAGTCACTTAGCAGTTCTTTGAAGTATATCAATGGAACTGAGTGCCTTACCCATTCTAAAATTACATGTAACATGTTAAATGGCAACATCTCAACTGGTGTTTAACTGCCTCTATAATCTTGTACAGTTCTGGGTACGTAGTAGTAGGTACTTGACGGTCCTCATTGATTTTCTCATTTTAGTCTACATTTTACACATTGTTTGTATGTACTAACATTGTGGCAGGCTTAGGAGGTGACAGAATTGTCCCTGTACTGAACTAATTGCTGGGGTTGCTAAGGCTGGCTGACAGGGATTTAAAAGTAGTAAAGACAATGCCTCAAATATCTATTGCTTCAGAGCTCTTAGTAGGGTTGTGGGATGACTCCGTGAAAGGGTTGGTCTAATTCAAATTAGTTAAAGGGGAGTGTGCACTGTGGTTTCCTTCGCCACATCAGTGTGCTTCAAGGCTAATTGAGGAAGTAGATGCCAATGGCTTAGAGTGCTTTCGAAGGACTTTATAGCAAAATCTTGCAGCTGTGTTCCCAGTCATATGCACTATAAAATGGGTCTCTGTAACATTAATAGGGTTGCCTTTGGTGTCAATCTAGATTCCAAATAAAAATAAAGACACCCGAATATACCCCGAAAATTAATGTGGAGCCCTGCTATTTTTAAAGGAAAACAGCATTCCCTTGTACAGAATCAAATTATTTATACAAATGCAGCATCTGGTGGAATTCAAATAACTTTTTGCATCTCCTGATGTTTTTTCTACCTCGCCTTAGAATTGTTTCCTAAGATACAATTATTCCCATTCTAATTTTAGATATTGAGCTACTAAAATGCTTTGTTTTCCATTTAGTGCCACTGCTAGCAAAATGACTCATGACAGTCCAGGAAGCATTTAAAACAATGTATTAAGCAAATGACAATTCATTTTAAAGTTTACACTATCAATTAGAACTTCACCTTGTATTTCGCATTCGCAGAAAAGCTGGTCCTCCACCGGACAGTGTAAAGTCGCACTTCAGATGTTTTTTGGTTCTTAGGGACAGAGTTGTCTGCCCAGCTGACCCTCACGGCATCGTGGGTAAGAGCCACAGCCTGTACACCTACTGGTGGGAGCATGGGGGTGGAGACATCTGGGACCGAGGTGGGGAAATCATCAAGCAAAGGATAATAATCAACTGGGTCAGTGGGATCTGGGTTTAAAAACCCGCCAAATGAAACAAACAAATAAATACATAAATAAAAGAGTTAAAAAAAGAAATATCAGTGGTAACACATCACAATGAGTTAAATGCATGGCAATAATGATGAAAGGGAACATGAGAAGAACAGAAAAAAATACAATTAATTCAATCGGAAAACTCGTTAGAAACAGTATTGCTATATTACAAAAATAACTATTTTCCGTAATTCACTCATTTCCTTACAGTGGTTTTATCAACTCCACTTTTGGTGGTCATTTCTAGCTATATATTTTAAAAGTCCATTTCTTCTTGGAGTGTTGCACATTGCTTCTTCCAGGGTCTAGTATAGGACTTGTCAGTTTTATAACTATACGGATAACTGAAAATAACAAGATCAAAAGGAGCGTCTGCTTTATTTCCTCCTGTAAAGGAAATAAATGCCTATATAATAACTGTTTTTTATGCTTGTTTTTCTCCTTTTATAACTTGATTTGGTTTCTCTAATGCTTTCATCGTTGCTTAGGCTTTATCTGTGTAAATATTGTTTAGACAAGAAACAAATAATAAAGCCCAAAGGGCCCTTCGGTCTACAGCAATCCGTCTATGGCTATGATTGCGTAAAGCGTGATTGACCAAGTCCATGGTCCATGTGGGCCAATGATACGTTGGTGACAACTAACTTTCCTCTAGCACTTGGTGTGGCAGGCTTTCTCAGATTGAAATCCTTAAGGAAAGTATGGAAGTGTCTATTTTACCCACTTTCCCACAGAGTAATTAAGTTTTTAGACTCTTAAGGCATACCTATAGTTCATATTACTTGTTCCAAAATGTCAAGTTCATGGGAAGACTTTATATTATTGACTGGGGAGACAGAAGGAACTGTGTGAGGTACACACAGGCTTTGATCCTGATTAGCATAATCAGAACCTGCATAATGACACGTGTGGTCATTATAAAATTTTATAATGTTATAAAATTCTCTAAAAAATTTTGTACTCATTTTTAGGCTGAGGATATCAGAATTAGAAGAACTTATCTTGTGGTCATAGTGAGTGTCCAATTTTGAGCCTTTTATTTTATTCTTAAGACTGTTCAGTTTTTGAAATTTTACCTTTAAATCATGTAATAGGCATTTTCACTAACAACAACAACAAAAAAAGCCCTCAGGCTAGGCACATGATGACATTTAGGGAGATGACCTGCTAAAATGTAGAGTGTCTGAAGCAGTGTACACACAGAGTTTAGATTTTTAAATAGCCGGGTTCCAAGCACAGCAGCTGCTGGCTGGTTTTGATGATGACTTCACTTTGTCCACTGTATTTCAAATACCTATCCCCTGTACATTGCTCTGTTTTCCAATGAATTATTTAGTAGTTTACTGGGCTGTGGTCTTTGGAGAAAAATATAAAACCCGAAAACAACAAAAAAATAGAACAAAAGGAAAGAAAAAAAAAGAGAGAGAAAGAGAGAAAGAAAAATGTGTGTTTAAAATTTAATGACAGAGCCCAGGCTTTCCGTATTTTCCTTTGATGTGTCTTTTTATTAAGGGCTCCTTTAAACCCAAATGGATTTATGAAATGATGAAGGGGGAGTTGAAGAGCCTCTGGGAGGATCCCTGATCAGTCATTAGGTTGGCACATTGGTGGCAGGTGTTTGGCCAAACTGAAGCAGGTGTTGCCTCCCTTCTTTCTATCATTAGCCGACTTTCCAAAAAGAATGTTATACACACAGGAAGACTGCTCTGAATCACAAACATCTTTTTGGACCAACCTACGTAATGTGTTATGCCATATTTGTTGTTTCTTTGCTTAACTTGGCTTTTAAACCCATACGAATTTAATAATCTGCCACAGGTGCCATATATAAGGTTTTGAAAAGTAGTGATTCTCCTTCAAGAAATGCTAACATTCAATCTAGCTGTTTCCGGATTTTATAATAGTATATTCTTCATGACTTACTGAGTTTCTTGGAGTCTCAGTTCCATAGAATGCATCCCTCCAATTTTAAGTAATATTTGTTGGTATTTATCTTTGGGCTTACATAATTTAAGATTTTCTATCCCTGGCCAAGTTTCTCTAGACTTTTTAAAGGAAATTTGTTTTCAGGCATGGCTTGTCATTCTACTTGCCATCTCCTTTAGATCTGTACTAATAATACAAGAGCCACTACTTACACGGACAATTTAAATTTTAATTATTTAAAATTAAATACAATTTAAAAATCACTTCTGTTACACTAGTCAATTTTAAGTATCCCACGGCCATATAAGCCAATCTATCATCTTGGATACTATAGATATATAGAGCTTTTTCAACAAAGTGGAATGTTCTAGTGGTTAGCAAGTACTACTCTAAACACACGCATGCTACATACACTGCTAACTACCTTTTTCTCTGGACAGAAACTGAGTATATTAAAAGCTATTTTGGTTGTTGTTAAAAAAAATATTTTTTTGTTGCTAAATGACTTCTTCCCAGTTTTTAGGTGCCTTATATGCTGTTGTTTTGTAGTGGTTTTATTCAGGATTAAAAACTAAAATTAAAAATTAAAAAGACGAAACATAGCCTCACAACTGTTGCTAAAAAGAGAAGCCTATTCAATTCCTAATAAATGTTTTGGTAAGAGTTCATGAATTTTCAGTTCACATTCTAAAGTTCAAAACAAGCTTTTAAAATAATCACATGATTTTACATCTGGATTATACTTCATTCAGACATGGATAAAACAGTTGAGAATAAACAAATTCAGACAACACACCTCCTTATTCCCCTGCCTTCTTTCTTTTTCCAGGCCCAAAATGTCTTGTTCTTGCAACCATAAGAACTAAAAAGCTCTACTGCACAAACTAAACTCTTAACATGCCCATTTGACCTGGTGAAACTTTCCTCAGCTCTAATACTAGTGTGTTTAGGATGAGATGAGGCTCCTGAGCATCCCAACACCTGAGAGCACGGGCTTTTGGAAATCATCATGGCCTGATGCTTACTCCACCCTGGTCCATTTATTGCTTCTGACTTTTTTATTTACTTTATGCGGGCCTCTTCCAAGTCTGCTCATGGGAATACTTGGGGAAGTCAGAGGCAGAGAATGTCCTCTCTGTGGCACTATGACACATTTATTGATAGAACTTCTTCCAGAACCTTAACCTTTGATTCCATTTATTTGTCCTTTGTTCTCCACAGCGTGTGGAAACACGATAAAATAAGTCTGCCAAATCCAGGAAAAATGTATGCTTTCCCTTTAGAAAGGACCGATTTTATTCATTTGCTTTCAACCCCCTACTGACTTCACTCCAATAAGAAAATGCCTCACATGATTTCCAACTTTTGGTATCCATTCATTTCCCAGAGTCATTAGGATGAGAGTTCTATCAGGGAAAAATAGTCTTATGGATCACTGGTGTTTTAGAAACCACTCTGGGAATGCCATATGCTGAGGATTAAGGAATGGTAACAAATGTGAAGCCAGAAGTTGATGCCCCAAATGGTTCCTTATGAGCAACTTCTCTTCAGTTTATCTAAACTCTATTTTTACTACTACTTTCTGCTCAAAATTGATTTTATTTTTTTGTCACCTGAGTATCCCTTGTTTGTGGGCTTGGGTTTTGGTAAGAAAATAGTGTTCAAAAAGACTAGTCATACTTTAATTTGTGTGGTCTGATCACAAGCTCAAGGTCACATTGATGAGCAGGTGCTCAACATCTTTAACCACAGGTGGGAAAGAGATGGCTTACTAAGTACAAATGATGGAAAGGACAAGTACAGTTCAAGTGGCCTGCTAGCTCCCAAAGAATTTCACTGCTGGTGGAACAAGAGAATAAAGGGAAATGAAAATTCTAGACATCCTCCATCATGTTCTCTCATGGTTTCCTATTCTGGACCTCCATGGCATTTAGGAATAATATGTTTGATATTAGACATTCTCTTGGGTAATACTTCTTATTTGCCCTTTGAGGGAGGCATGAACCCCTTTGATAACACAATGAGAGAGCCATACTGTCTCCACAGATAAATTAATACAGACACATACCGCCCTCCCATATTCTGCATACCACTTTAGGCAGGTCATAGACCTTGAAAACAGAAGCAAAAGATTCCAGGAGACTCTGGACAATAACTTTGCTCTACAAGAAAATCTGGTTGAAATCAATTAAGTGATGGTGTATATTGAGAAACCATCATGTAACAACCATGAATTCACTTTACAACTGTTATTCTCAGGATAGTCTTTGAATGGAGCTTGTGGGTCTGGAAAACACACTGTACCGAGGTTTATATAAATTGAGGTGATGGGCAGAAATCACAGACCCCACTGTTTGTTCTATGTTGATTCATTCCTCCTGTCAGGACTTCATACTCAGGCACCCAGTAGTTATTCACGTTCTCTAGTGTTCACTATGAAGTCCTGATTTCAGACCCTTTATTCTCATCGAGGTGAAAGTTACTGATGAGTTAGATGAGGTCTGAGGCTGGTTGGTTTTGAAAGGGGGCAGGATCAAAGAATTCATTAAGAAGATGGACCTCTTGGGTTTTACTTTCAGATTTCAGACAAAAGGCTATTGGGGGTGGTGATGTGACTTTTCACGGACTCTAACAGCCCCCAGAGGTGGTGTTCTATTTATGGGTACACCCAGCTTTGCTCACAAACAGTCTGTGTGAATCTCATTCTCGTACCCATTCCTTTCTGAGTTCCTTGGGCTCTTTTTCTCTTGTGTGCTGCCTTTCCAGTCCAACTCCCATAAGAATTCCTAGAGGTGTCAAACCCTGGAAGCAGCCAGTCTTTCAACGTCATAGGCTCTGGGCACTGTTGGAGTGACCTATAGGCCTGGCTCAGGAGAAAGCCACCTGTCTACTCAGCCTAGTCCAGGTCAGTCCTTCCTTGTCACAGGAGTTTGAAGGATCCTCTGTAGAGAAGAAAGTGGTCACTTGGGCCAAGCAGTTGGTAGCTTTTTGCATAGTGCCTGCCTAAATTGTACTGATTTGCAAAATCAGACAAGATGTTCAGGAGAGTGAAGAATGGTATCAAGACACCACAATATGAGCTACTGAGAGAAGGAGAGATCTATGCACTAATTTATAGACTGACTTCCTCTCACTTAATTTTGTAAACCAAGAAAATAAGGAACCCGTGTGTGTATATGTATATACATGCATACACAACTATGCATACCCACTTAAGGCTCAGAATATGACGACATACAATTTGTTTGTTTGTTTTTTCCTTTGTATTTTGTTTTATTTTGCTTTATGTTTGTGGGGGTTTTTGTTTTTTATTTTGTTTTGTTTTTTTTCCACCACCACTCAAACACTGACTACCTTGTCACAAGAGGATTGACTATTTCAGCTTACCTGTTATGGATCTGGTGGTGGCACTTTCATAAAGTGGAACTCCTTCTCCTGCATTGTTAAAAGCTTTTAGGGAGATTACGTAATGGGAACTTGACTCTGGAGAAAAACAGAAAGAAAATAAACATGCTGATTTATGTAGTTACTGAAATATCCAGGGTAAACATTTTCCTGCAATAAAATTTAATGTGATTTATTAAGTAAATTGTTTAAAAATGAGTGAGTTTGATTCCTGGGAAGAAAGTGGCAGTGGTGACAATATAGTTTTTAGTTTTCCTGAATCCACATAAAAAGAGACTGAATGACTAGATAGACAACCAGAAGCATTTGGACAGTTACAACAAAAGTAGGTGACAAGCTATACCCCCAAACTGAAATACAATTGCATGGGGTCAAACCACAAGCAACCTTAGAACTTGTATGTTATCTGCATCGGTGTAGGAGAAATCAGAGAGAAACATCAAACTTCAAAACAAGATAATTCTAAAATAGTTATCAGTTAATGATAGCAAATGCAGCAGACCAATCTGAGGACAGTAAATATCAATACTCAAAACTAGCTGGCAATCTCCTCTCCAGGACAGGACTTACACTGGGAATAAACTCCTGGGACCAGAGTTACAATTTGAGCACACAGAAGCAACAGAAATGAAGGGAAGAGAAAGACCAGATAAAAGTAGAAGAGAGAAAAGTCATGAAATTTGGAAACCGAGCTGCCATATAGTTTTTAGTGTGTTTCTGGAGTTGACCCACTTTCCTTGTAAGGGGTCCCGATAGTAAAGATCTAGCTTTACAGACCACATCGTCTCTGTCATGTATTTGCCTATACAACTCTTCAGAAATGTAAAAATCATTCTTACTTCAGTGGGGTTCAAACAAAAATAGGACCTGGTACGGCCAGCAGGCTACCGTTTGCTGAGGCCTCAGCTCTGGTCTAATGAAAAAAAGACAGGAGAGGAGCTCTGTGTATTTAGAAAAGCAGTTTGAACATCTGGGAACGTAAGGAGACAGGTCATGTGAAAGAAAGTAAGCAACAAAAATCTGTTGAGTTTAATAAAATAACAAAATAAACTGAAGAGAGTCTCATTCCTGTAGACAAGCACACCCCAAAAAGAGATCGAAAATACACAAGGAAAGTAGATCAAACCTGTAATTTATTATTTCAAAATGAGCTAAATAAACAACAGTAAGAAAATTAAATGCCAGATATGCAAGAGTAACATAAATTACAATTAGGAAAAAAAAAAAACCCACCTCAGAAAGGAGGTGACATAATTCAAGAAAGAATGTGTAAGCAAAAAAATAATTTTAAAAATAAAGAGTAACTAGATGAACAAACAAGCACAAGAAAAAACTAAACAAAAAGAAATTAAGAGAGAGTAAAAGAGAATGCAGGAGAGAGTGATGAATAGAAGAGAAGGAAAGTCTAACCAACAAGTAATAATTGTTCTTGAGGAAGAAAACCAAAAAAAGGGGGAATAGAACAAATACTAAAAAGCATAATTCAAGAAACTTCTACTGAGTTAAAAAAAAATCTTTAAGGCATCTGGACAGAAAGAATACATGCCTTGAAAGGGGGAAACTTCAGTTATCATCAGACTTTTGGATAGTCACATTTTATGCCAGAGGGAACTGAAGTCATTTATTTGAGATATCCAAGATAAGAAAATGTGACTCAAGGATTTTATAGTTAACAAAAGTTAACTCTAGGTATAAAGGGCACATCCAAGTTGTTATCAACATATAAGCAACCAGGGAGTATTTTTCGCGTGATCCTGAAAACTACTGAACTACTGAAAAATGAGCTCCTGAATGACCAGGAAAGATAACCCAATAGTAAACTGGTGAAAAACAAGTGTTAGAACTAAGGGATAGTTAAAAGAGGGAGATTTTATTTTGTAATGGCTGCATGTCCTGTTGTAGTTATCTTATAATCATAAGTCAAAAGTAAGTGAGATTAGGGGTGGTGTATGCAAAAATCAGTATTTCAATAATTATTATTGATGGTAATGCTATTATTATTATCATTCTGAGACTAATGTAATATGGGATAAAGCAAATGAATAATCATGAGAGATTATAATTCTATCATCTCCTGCGTCCTTGAGAACCGGAAGATTAGTATGGATGGACGGGCATACATATTTTACATATGGATGTAAAATAGAAAAGGTATGTAAAGTCTTATATTCCTAAAATATAATCAGAAAATCAGTTTAAACTCAAAGGGCATTGTATGTCTGTTCCAGTTTTGTCCACTGAAGAAGTCTATAGAGACCTTGTCAATAATAAGCATCCCTAATATCCAGATTGGGATTTTGAAAAAAATTCTTTTTTTTTTTTTTTTTTTTTTTGCACTGCGAAAAACAAGGGGTTCTTGTAAAACTGGTTGATTCCTGGTCTGAAGTAAGACACATACCAACTGAGCCTGAAACATCTTGATGTAACCAGATAGAAAGGCAACAAAGACTAATAGGTTCGTGTCAAATGGATTCAGGAATCGAATTGAAGAGGTGCCCAAAGACCAAAGATGAAGACAATCTGAGCTTCATTAAAGGTAAGAGTTGCAATGAATTGAAATCCAACAAATGTACATGAATGTAAGAATTCATAAAGGTATTTTAAAAAATAATAAAAGCTGGTCACTTCTGAGGCTGCCGGAAAACCTAATTACTATCTTGAAAATGGAGTAAAGAATCAAATATTTATTCTGTCTTTCTCTAAACTCTACGACTATGTAACCACACAGCATGCAAGCAGAAGCATCCACTTATAATATTATTCCAACTAACAAGTAAAAACTCATTGATATAGTTCAAATTTTACTATTTTGCAGCCCCAATGAACAAATGGATCTGGACATTAAGCATTCATGATTGCTAAGATAAAATAGCAAAACACAGGCCTTACGTATCTTCTAAAGAAAGAATACACCCCTTTCAGAATATTTGCAAAGAATAGAACACATTTAGTCTGATTAAACCTCCAGATCCCAATGCTAATTTGCAGGAAATAGAGCAAAAAAAAAAAAAAAAAAGTTCAAGTCCAATTTATGATAATTCGTTAATCTATATATTTGTTGCTTGTAGTTTTCTGTATCTTTCAGTTTACGATTAAAAAGTTATTAAAAATGAGTGAATTTATCTCTAACAGTGAGTGTTCTTTGAAAATTGATTAGATAGCTTTTTCTTCATGAGATTGTATGTGATCTAAATATTAGCATTTGAGATATTGGCATTCCAAACCACAACGACACAAGAGCCACCATATACCAAGAGGAATAAAATAAAATTGTTTAATGTAGTCAAAGGGTTTCTATTAAGTGAATTGCTTCCTCGACAAGAGGGGATCTTTATTTATTAATTCTTTCCTGTCAATCTAGTTTACTAATAAGAAAGTAATCAGTTGGGATGCCTGGGTTGCTCAGAGGTTGAGCATCTGCCTTTGATTCAGGGCGTGATCCTGGAGTCCCGGGATCGAGTCCCGCATCGGGCTTCCTTCACAGAGCCTGCTCCTTCCTCTGCTTGAGTTTCTGCCTCTCTCTCTATGTGTCTCTCATGAATAAATACATAAAACCTTTAAAAAAAAATCAGTCAACAAGTGTTAAATGCTCTTGGAGCTTATGTAAAAGATGGACTTCTGTTATCAGGTTACAATCATAATTCTGGGCAGACAAAACAATGAACAATGAAAGACTACATAAAATTAATCAGTATAGTGTGTGATACAACTTGTGAATGCTATTTGAGTTTAGAGGCCTGGAAAATACCCCAAAAGTACTTTTCTGCTAGGAAATATCCTTTATAGTTAATGGAGTAGAGACAAAGCCTGATTTCAAACATATTTATCTCTACAACTACAACATAAACATTTACATTAAGTTCAAATCCTATAGAATTGCCTTTCTGTGGGTCAGACTGCAATTTGGTTTCACATAATATACATATAGTATATATTTGCATCATTCTATATATTTGTTTATCAAGGAAGTGAGAAAGAGGTCAGCAGTTTCAAAATTCATGTACTTGGGAGTAAGGATTTTGATTTTTGTTTGATTTGGTTTGGTTTTACTCTTTAAATCTGAAGGGGAGAGAAAAGGAGAAAGAAAGAGAGGGAAGCAAAGAGAGATCAAGAAAGAGAGAGGAAGAGACTTTGTCACAGGGTATAAGAGGGTGCTAGACAGTAATTCCTCTTAGTAATTCACCGAAGCAAATGGAGCCACCACCCCAAGATGTTATTAGCATATGGAAGGCAGTCTTCTAGCCTATCAACATATGGAAGGGAAGCCACAAATCTATAACCTCAGATTCCTATATAGGCAAATGCATGCGAACCTACACATATTCATGGAAAAATAAATGACGACGTCTGGGCTTCCTACGTCAATAGGTCAACCATTGAAGTCAACAGCAACAAATTAGAAACTATACTAAGGAAGTAAAGAGGGTGAAATAAAATAATAAAGCAGGTATGCTTCATGCAAAGGGATTAAGTATGCTTCATGCTCATCTCTCTATTTGGAACTCGGCGTAAAGACTGTGACTGGATCAGAGGCTCTTCACTTCCTGCTGCGAGTTAAGAGCTGAAGCTCACAGGTAGCATGGTCTAGGAGATTTTGACTTCATGCCTTTACCTCTCTGTCTCCACCTCCCAGCTGCCCAGTTTACACCTCCTTAGAAAACATGCTCTGAAAGCCTCCACAGTCATTTGTGCACTATTGGCTTTCTGTCTCTTGGGGTGCATATTATTTCTCATTTAAGAGAAAAAAAATAGATCTTAACTGGCTCATGCTCATTTTACTAGCTTCAGTCTTTATCTCAATCTCAATTATAACATGTGCACCTCATCTAGCTGCTATCTGGCTCCTGAGCAGTATTCATCATTTCTTAATCTCCCCCCCACAGTAAATGTAAATTAACTGTCATTTCAATACTGATGCTTGCTTACAAGTCTGATGATCTGAGTAATGGAAACTTCTTCCCCTTGATGTCTAGCCGTGATATGGGACATGTTAGCAAAGAATCTGGAGTTTTAAAATTTCTTACCCTGTTGGATTAACGAATCACACACATTGTTAAATTCCACAGGTCCCAACTATGCTGTGCACACCCCAGGGGGGACCTAGCTTAAATTTAAATAAAACATGGCAATGGCTTCACCTTGGGAGAGGTAAACAGATTTGCAATGGAGTTGAAACTGGTATAAGAAAATTGCTCAGAGCTAGTGGTCCTGGAGATAATTTGGTCTGGTCTTCTGTTTTCAGTTGGTAATTTAAGGACCAGGTAAATTCGCTAACTTTTCTAAAGTAACATAGAGCTTCCAAGAAAGTGAAAGACCTATGTCAACTCCAATCCTTTTTGTCTACTTTTTTTTAACCTTTTTTTTATGAAAAACATCTTTCCCTTATATCCTTCATAGTCTACCTGCCTATTAACATCTTTTGAGCTTCCTCTGGCCTCTGTACAGTGCTTTTGTCAAATTGCACCTGGATCTCCTGAGGAACCAAAAGGAATATTTCATGCTCCCCCAAATCAGCTTGAACTACAAGAACAAAAATATCACTCCGGTATTGGTTAATAGTGGTCAGTGATCACCTTTTATATTGTGAAATTGGCATCTGATTTGCGTGTTGAGGGGAAAGATCCTGGGAGCAACCCAGAAAAAGGGTTTTCTCCCCATACAAAGGGAGAGTGTCATTTATTGGCACATCACTAGAGGGCAATGTGGAGCTATTTTCCTGCACATGCTCAGAGCTCTTAAACTTTAAAACCAGTAAATCACAAAAGAATTGCCTGGAATTGCTCCCTCTATAGAAGAATCAAACGAGTTAAACACATTCAATATCATAATGAATTCCAAATGAATTAATCATTAATTATGGTCAGACCCTATTGTTCAGGAATACACTTAATGACAATTATGACAGCAAATTTATTTTTTTTTGGATTTACTGAAATGATGGCTTGAAAATGTATCAGTTGCCTCTGGAAAATAATGTGCAGCGGTGTTATTTTCACTTGAATTCACTGTGATCGAATCTTAGTGAAATAACTTGGATTTCGGTGGATGTTTATGGGAATTATTTTAAATTATGGATATTCTGAGTGATTCCACAGAGTTCAAATTATTGGTCAGGTTTTCATCACTATTTGGCCAACCTGGCTTACAGCATACCTTGGATTGGGATAACGGAGGCTGAAAAAATACTAAATAACTCTTGGAGCACCTAAAACACATGGCTCCTGGCCAGTATCCTCTCTGTGACTAAGGGAAAAAAAAGGATTAGGGCAGTCCTGGTGGCGCAGCGGTTTGGCGCCGCCTGCAGCCCAGGGCTGATCCTGGAGACCCTGGATCGAGTCCCACGTCAGGCTCTCTGTATGATGCCTGCTTCTCCCTCTGCCTGTGTCTCTGCCTCTCTCTCTATCTCTCTGTGTCTCTCATGAATGAATAAATAAAATCTTAAAAAAAAAGGAAAAAAAAGGATTAAATGCATATTTACTGGTTATAGGGGTTGTAAAGATAAGGGATGGGTAATAGAATTCTTGGTTCTCCTTCCCCAGAGACTTGGTAGGTGAGAGACCCATTATTCTAAGAGCTTCTGTTGAGGCTTTCTTGAAGGTAGTGAGATGAATGGCTCTCTGGGGTGGGAGGAGTGAATCAAAAGACCTGTGGAAAGCTCCTCAGGGACTCGACCAAGACGCTGTACTTGGTAACAAAAGCCAGCGAGAAGAACATCATTATTTTTAATTAATATTTGGTGTGAATTAAATGCCACTGGCATGTGCCAGATTGACAGTCCTTTATTCATTACAGATTATGTACTTTACTCAGTGGTCCCCACCCATGCCAAGTGCTTGTCAGGGCCCAGTCTCCATGTCCCTGCATCTTTTGCCCTCCCCATTACCACTGCCAACAAGTCAATTAGAGAAAATTAGAGTGGTAGCTGTTTTCCTAATGCAGAAGCCTGCTCATTGCAATGAACCAGGGCTACCACATGCACAGAGTACAGGCCACCAGATCTCTGGCAGATGGTAAATGTTATTGGACACCTCTGACTCCACTGGACCTGAACCATTTAATTAAGTGTAATGGGTGTATAGCAAATAGATCTGATTTCATTGATCTTCTAAAAGGATGAGTAATTCATATATGAGAAAGGTGCAGTTTATATAAAACATTCAATATTCAATTCTATTTCATTACATATACTTCTTTGCAAATTTAATTAATAGCTAATCTAACCAGCACCCTTATAAAGATTTTTGTCTCATTTTGTTTTTCCTTTTCTAGGAACACTGTCCAAAGAATAGTCAGGTCATAACAGGACTTGCTTATTAACTCAGGTAGTCTGCGTGAGTATTTGAATTAAGGTAATTTTTTTTTAACCTACCAAGGTCTATCACTCACCAGGAGAGAAGTCAGGTTAAAATAAAGTTTCTAAGAACTGTTTTAGTGCTTGGCAGATAGAAGATGCTTAACAAGTATTTGTTAAATTGATGAATGTATGAGACACAGCAAGGCTATATTACTTAATGAAGTTTACACAGCAAGCCCCTAATCAATCTGAAAGCAAATTTCAGATTTCTTGGTCCCAAATTGCACTTTCTGATACCTATACATTCATGAAAAACCAGTCTGAAGAGATTGCACAACCTTTCTCCTTCTCCCTTACAAATTCACATTCAATTATTCTTTACCCATTCATTTGCTTATTCATTTATCAATTATCATTGAGCATCTTCTTTGTGTAAGACATGGTTTTAAGTTTTCTAAAGTATGTAAAGATTAAGGGAAAAGTCCCTTATTTCCCTTGATGAATCGGTTTTCTTTTTCTTACTAGTTTTATCGAGAAATAACTGACATAGATTATTGTACACGTTGAAGACATGCAGCAAGATGCTTTGACATATATATTATGAAATGATTACCACAATAGGTTCAACTAATATCCATCTTCTCACATATATATAATAAAAAAAAGAAAAAAGGAAAATAAAATCTCCTTATGATGAGAACTCATCATGCACACACACACACAGAAAAATATGTCATAGCTTCTTTATCCATTTATCCATCAATGGACACTTACATTATCTCCATGTCTTGGTATGGTAAATAATTCTGTTAAGAGCAGGAGATCTTTTTGAGTTAGTGTTTGCATTGCTTTTGGATATATTCCAGAAGTGGGTTGCTAGATCACATGGTAATTCTATTTTTAATTTTTTTTTTTATGATAGTCACAGAGAGAGAGAGAGAGAGAGAGAGAGAGAGAGAGAGGCAGAGACACAGGCAGAGGGAGAAGCAGGCTCCATGCACCGGGAGCCGGACGTGGGAATCGATCCCGGGGCTCCAGGATCGTGCCCTGGGCCAAAGGCAGGCGCCAAACTGCTGCGCCACCCAGGGATCCCCTATTTTTAATGTTTTGAGGATCCTCCATACTGTTTTCCATTGTGGTTGCACCAATTTACAATTCCACCAAGAGTGCAGGGGGGTTCCCTTTTCTCCACATCCATGCCAGCATTTGCTAACTTTTGTCTTTTTGAACTTGGTCATTTGATGAATCTCTTATTTTTTTAATAATAAATTTATTTTTTATTGGTGTTCAATTTGCCAACATACAGAATAACACCCAGTGCTCATCCCGTCAAGTGCCCCCCTCAGTGCCTGTCACCCAGTCACCCCCACCCCCCGCCCTCCTCCCCTTCCACCACCCCTAGTTCGTTTCCCAGAGTTAGGAGTCTTCATGTTCTGTCTCCCTTTCTGATATTTCCTACCAATTTCTTCTCCCTTCCCTTCTATTCCCTTTCACTATTATTTATATTCCCCAAATGAATGAGAACATATAATGTTTGTCCTTCTCCAATTGACTTATTTCACTCAGCATAACACCTTCCAGTATTATGAAGACGTTGTGTTGGAAGCTTTTAAAAAAAATCAGAGTAAAGTGTAAAAAAATCAGAGAGGCTTTATGGAGAAGATGGCAATTTTGCTGAAACTTTTGGTGAAGGAAGGTTGAGAAGAAAGGGTGGAATAAACAAGTGCAAGCTCATAGGGTTGTAGCATCACACAAGCTAGGATCAAAGCTTGCAGACAGTGACAATTTCTCCTCCTCCTAGTACTAATATATATTGGATGCCTAATTAGGTCCTTTCTTAACTAACTCACATCCCTAATTTGATGTAATCCACACCTTAATCCAGTGTCTGAAATACAGTAAGCACTCAATAAATGTGTGTTGAATGGATGAATAATTACCCCCCCCTTTTATAAATACATGGGAAAATGTTAATTCCAAAGTTCTTATCCTCTGTACTACTTGCTTTTTACTGAACGAAAGGTGGTGAGTTGAAGAACATTTTTTACACATTTTGAATTGGGCCTTTAGGGATTTTAAATCCTCAAAACTATGTAGTCCAGGAAAGATGAAAAAGATACCGAAAGTGAGTATATCTCAGAAACCATTGTAATTGTCCAGGCAGAAAATCACAAGGGCCGGGGCTGGAGTGGTCTAGCCCAAATGAAGAGCAAAAGATGGGTGTGAATAATATAACCTGTAGATATGTTTGGAGGAAACACAGGAAAAGGGAAAAATCAAGAATGACCCCTAGATTTCAAGTCTGGTTGTGAGATGAACTTATTGCTGAGACTAAGAAGTCAAGAAGGGAGAGAAAAATTTCTGTTTCTGTCTTGTTTGGTATAGAGAGGAAGTGGCCTCACCGATAAAACAGACTGGCTATTCTGGGCTTTGGTCCTGGTCTAAGAATTATATATACATGACCTGTGCTCACTCTAAGCCTTGGGAAAGGCCTGCATCTACTTTTCCAGATACCCTCCCAAATAACTGCTTTCCTGTTTTTTTCCCCCCACTGAAGTAACTAGTTGTTTTGGGGTTATTTAGGCTCAGACCAGAGATTATCTCCTTAGAGTTATTGGCTGTAACTTGGTGAGCGCTACCAAATTTACGCAGTATCTTCCATCACATTTAGGAAAAGCAAGCTCTTTCATGGGTATGGTGCTTTGCTTTTAATAACATTTTTTTTTTTTTTTAAATCAAGTAGCTCAACAATATCACAAAGTAGATAGAAGGGATAATCATTACCATTTTAGAAATGATTGAGGTCCAGTTGAAATCGTTTTAGCCAGAGAAGACACAGGAAGAACTGAGAGCCTTGCATGAGCTCAGGTTTGTTCCTCCCACAGTGCCCAGCCAAGGAGGTCTGGGGTTTCCTCTGAGCATTCCGCAGGGCAGCCTTTGGTCACTAACTAGAGCAGAATAAACATTCTTCACCTGCTACAGTTAGTGCAGTTAGTGATGTGTGCTTTGTCAGAGAGCACTCAGAGTCAGAAAAGGTGTTAAATGCTCAGCTTATGAAGCACGACAAGCAGTTTACAAATGGAGGACTTAATGAAATAATTTCTCAGTAAAGCTTTATATTAGGCAATTTCCAGGGACAGCATCACCAAACATATCCAAGACATCCTCTTGGGTTCATATTTCTTGAAGAAAAAAATGCATTGGATAAAAGGCAAGGTGTTACTATTGTATGACCACCTATGGCCTTAAAAAAAATACAAATGCTGTTCATTTAATTAATTCAACGAAACTAATCATTCCTTTGTTTTAAAAGGTCAAACTGACTCCCCAGTGTAAAGAAAAAAATAAAATACATTAAAGTCTTTTGGTTAGGAACTGAAAGAGGAAGCACATCTTTCCCTCTTACAAATGCTTGCCATGCCTTCCTCTCTTCCTACTTCTTTGTCCTTTATCTTTACTTCTAGGCTTCTGACTCTCCTGACTCATTCCTTTGAGTTACTAGGAGGGGCGAAGGGAACAAGGAAGTAGAAAAGAATAGAAAACAGGAGATATGAAAAGAAAAAAAAAAGAGAGGAAAAAAAGAATATATGAAGAGAAAGAATGATAAGTACATTAATGCATAGATCCTGGGGAAAGAGGGTAGATGTTAAACATAATGCCTCGAGTCCTAGTTATGGAGACTTGGTGTACTGGGTACCAACCTTGCCATGTTTCATCATGCTTATTGTCACCAGAAACCTAAGGAGTGGGTACAGTGACAGTCCTCCCTTCAGGGATGAGAAAGTTCAGGCTTAGTGATAGTCACAGGACTCTTTAAGAAGCAGTGCTTGAATTCAAAGCCAGATCTGTCCTACTGTCCCTGGGTCACTACAGCATAAAGACTGGGTAAGACAGTACAGGCAAGAGGCCCCAAATAGTTTGTACTCTCTTTGAAATGGAAAAGACACACAAAAGGAAGTAATTTGGGGAACTTCACCATGCATCACTTTAAGGAGACACCAAGTTAATTTTTTTTTTACTTTTTAGTAATGTCCATACCATTTGATTTTCTAACATCACCATATACTAACATATGTTATGGGATTATTATTTCATACTTTGATTTTGCCTTTTCACTCAATAAGTGTCTAAAACAGTGAGTGTGTGTGTCTCTGTGTGTGTGTGTCTGTGTGTGTCAAGGTAGCCTGCTCAATCTGTCAGGTTCTGTATTCACTTAAGTTCCTGCCTTTATCTGGACCATGTCTTTCATTATCTGAATACCGATGTTTAATCGCCAAGTATGCCAAATGATACTCAAGCACTCCAAGTGACATGCAGCCTACATGCATTTATGGCTACGTTTAGTCACAATCATAGTTTTCATTTCTCCATGTACTCTTGCTTTTGCTTGCTTATCTTCATACGAAGACCCATTTAAGGTAAGACATGAAGTACTATAAAACAGCATTGTCCTGTAGCTCTTTCTTTGATCATGTAGATTTTCCCTGTATGTGCTATCCAGTCTGGTAGCTACTAGTCACATTTGGCTTTTGAGCACTTAAAATGTGGGTAAAAGACTGAGGAACTGATTTTTTTTTCATTTATTTAATTTTGATTACTTTAAACTTAAAGAGCCACACATGACTATTGTGTTCCATGTTGGACGATATACCTGCATAGAAGCTCTGTTTACCTTTCTCTCCTGTGATGTTGCCATGGTTACTATGGGCTTGTGGGCAATGTAAAGAGCAGATGGAGCAGATTCATTGTGAGGGTCCCTGCTGTTATTTCTCTCTTCGAGTATGAAATAACACTACCTATACATGCTATGATTTTATAGCCTGGTCTGAAGTTTAACTTAATAGGTTGTATGCATATATCACACTTGAATGTAAACCTAAAGCACTTGTATACAATTGTATATGATTCAATATCTTATATACATCTTAATTAATTTCTACGCCCATGGTACTAACATTGACATGACTGATGAAACTTTTAAGAACTCATAGTTGTCAGTTCTGTGCTCTAAAACTGGGACTTGTTGCTCACTTAATTATATACTCAACTCCAGAAAATATGACTAGATGGAAAATAACTTTGTTAATAATGGAAAGGAACATTAAATTAATGATGATTCTAAGGTAACTGTAAAATTGAACTCATTTTTAACTTCATGCTTTAAAAAAACATGAAGGAATAAAGTCAGAATAATTAGGTAAGAATAAAGATCTGGTAAAAATAATAGCTACCAATGATAAATGGCACAAAGAAAAGCATTAGACCATTTGATCAAAAACAAATATAGCTTCTGACCTAAGTTCCTAAGAAATCAACTAGCATTTTAATTACCCCTTGGATTGTCTTGGGATGAGTGAGGGGAGTGAGAGAAAAAAAAATTAGACAAAATCAAATGGACTAAAAGTAAGTTGAGCCATGAGTCAACTAAAAGTCAGCATTAATAGTAATATTCAATAGATATATGGGAAACGTATAAAATTCTGTCAATATCAGGAAGCTACTGAAACATAAAACAAAATAGACTCTTTGGTCCCAGCAAAATATATTGAATTATAATATTACTGATATAAACTTGGACTGCAATTGACAGGTTTGTACATGATTGCTTTAAATGGACTTTGACTGTAATACAGCTGAATGTTTGGAAAATTCTGCTGAAAGACTGCAAGCAGAGGGAAATAGTGAATAGCAACCTAACTGGTTGCAGGGAGACAAGCATGTGGGTAAGCCTGGCCTTTCTTTGGCATCTTGCTTAGTGAGACCCAGGAAGGGGGTAACAGGCCAGGGGAGAACATTTAGACGTGTAAACTCTAAATGGGCTACCAACCTAGAACCCTGCTGGGTGTGACCTTACTGAATTCACAGGACCCCAGGCTTTCACAGAGAAGCACTGAGCCCTTACAGTTAAGGGTCAAAAGGACAGGGTCCTTCCTTCCAGGCCAGAAAAGGTGAAAACTCAGGTGAGAATTCATAGTAAGGCCATGGCCCTGAGTTTAAAACGAGTTTAGAATAAGTTTGACTACTTAGAAGATACATACATATTCCTGACCAATTTTCTAAGCTCCATCTTTTTTTAAATCTAAGTGTGAACTGTATTATCTTTATTTAAGATATAAATTGTTGATATTGTATTTTAAATTACTAGTCACTGGGCCAACATTCAATCAATGGTGTTTGTTTTATTATTATGACCTATACTGAATGCCACCTCTTCTGTTTATTATATATTTAATTAAAACTTTGTTCACTTTTTTGGGGGTCCCAACTTTCTCTTTGATGCCTATTCTCTCTCTTAGAGGTCTGCAAGAATCATCACTCTGGTGCAGCTGGGAGCAAAAGCATTATTTCACCACTTCTATGCCTATGTAAAAACAATGCGGATGGATACTCATCTGATGCTGTAGATTGCAAAAGGAAACATGATCATGCTTCCAGGACTGGTCACCTTCTCTCCCTCTGACACTCCTCAGCCCCATTTCCTTTGAAAATCAAGGATTTTGAAAATTTGGGATTATCTCTCAGACCAGGTGGCTTAACACTGGGGTGATTTATAAGGCAAGAGATGTCTCTGGTGTTTGCTACTGGCCATTTGAATACATCATTTGCAGATGAAACAAAACAAGCTGAAAGTACAAGGGTAATCTCACCATTCTTAGATTTTTTTGTTCATCTGAAACATTGGTTTATAATTTGTTGCTCATCTTATTTATAAGATTTCACCTTGAATCATTGTTAGTTGATGTTAAATCAAATCTACTAATAAAAAAATTCTGTCAATGAAGAAATTCAAAAGAATGTGCTCTAATTTCTGAACGCCTTTCCCAACAGAGATTTCTAAAAGACATGGTCAACAACAAAATCAATGAGAAAGTGTTAAAAATCTTAAGGAATCTACTCAGATAGGGAAGCTCTCACTTGTTTCTCTAAATTTTATTCTGTTGGCTAAACATCATAATGTGCTCTATGTGTGCTCCTATTCATGCTACACTGCTGAAAGGAATATTTTCATTTTTATGTTATATTTATTTCAGCCCATTACATTTAGAATTTTAAATGCATTGTGGAAAAGGCAAAGATCAAATCTAGAAAATTAATACAGAAATACATGTAGGACTTGTCTAAATATCATTTATACACTGTCAAATACCAAAACTACCTGAGTGTTTTGAAGACTACATAAATTTTTTAATATTATAAAAACATAATAAAGGGTTCAGATTTCAAGAGAATGCTCTAGTTATTTTGTTGTTCATGAATTTTACTTTATTGGGCATTACTTGAAATAGGATGGTTATCAACAAAGACTAAGATACTTTTCCTTTGTGAGTGTAAGCAATTTTTCCTGCACTGTAATTATTAGAAGATAATTTGACTCAAAGATAAAATAATAAAGTAGGGAAGTATAATTAGAGAGACATATTTAATAGCACACTAGTAATTCCAAAGATGAATCAAGAAATATTTTTCAAAACAAATTTTAGTGATGAATGTTAACATTCATCATTGTTGTCCTTTCTAGGATTCATGATGATGAATACAGTACAAACTGTATTTGTCATAAATATATTGTGTTAAGATACAGACCAAGCTGTTATAATTAAGAAAGGCCAAAATACAGGATCTTAAGTAAAGCAGAAATAACAGTTTAGAAGTGAGCAGAGCAGTGCTGGTCATGTGGCCGTGCCACCCTCCGTGATGTTCATCTCTAACTCCTGGTCATCACCCAGCTAGCCAGAAAAAGAAAGGGGTCTTAGTACTCACATGTGCTCGTGCATTCTGTGAAGGGACAAAGCCAGAACACAGCACTGTCACCTTTACTTTTCTGCTCTGGCCAGAACTTAGTCCTGTAGCCATCCACACTTGTAAAGAAGGTCACACATAAAACTTGCCCTTGGCCAAGTGACAAAGTGTCTTGCTAAAAGCAGGAAGATGGGTCTATCAATAAAGTTGCTGTCTTTGGGTAAAATTAGAAGAGGAAACCCATGGAAAGTTCTTTCCAAAAGAGAATGAGATGATTACCAGGATGACTCAGAAATAAATTACCAGGATGATTCAGAAATAAAATGATAATTACTTATACACGCTCCTTCCTTTAATTCACGCCACCCCAATAAAAGGTGAGCATTCATCTTTTACTCACCTTGCAGGCAGGGGCCATTTTTCTCTATTTTTATTTACTTTATTTTTTCTACTTTATTTCTCTATTTTTGTAACATTAGTGCCTACCAAAGTTTCTGGCATATAGTAAGCACTTAAAAACTATTTGTTGAATGAAAAATTAACCGCTAAATGAAGAAATTTGAAAGTAAAAAAACTGATGCTCAAAAAGATTAAATATCTTTGCCAAGGTCAAACAGCTTATATCTGGTAGAGTCAGGATTCAACCCAAATCTCTTTAAAGTTTTTCTCCAAAGCAATTCTCCTGTAAAAAAAAAAAAAGTCCCTGTGATAAAACAAGCCATCTGCTTGAGAGAAGCTCTTCCTCCGTAAACTGAAATATAAAATCTGTAATGACTACAGCTTTGTCAGCAAAGGATTTGTTGTATTTCTTTTGTGGAATGTGAAAGATACTCATGTTGGTCTCATAAATTTCCTAAGCAATCACCCAGTGTTCTCTCAGCCTTTTTGATGTCAGAAACGTCTGTGGTTGACTGATTTTCAAATGAATAATTCTAACAAGTAGGCTCGTTTCTAATGTGCTGCATTTTTGCTTATGATTATAAATAGTAAGGTTAACACCTGATTAATGGTTGTTTTAACAAATGCTCAATACTAGAACACTCGTATATTCCTGGTCTCATCCTTTACCCATCAACTATAATGATTTCTGAACTGATCCCTTCAAAAACCATTAAATCTGGTAATGGACTAACTGGGCTCTCATCCATGGTTTTAAGTATTAATGCTCACTCAGGAAATGAAAAGTTTGCTGCTTTCCCTTTATCCTTGAAGGCAGATTTCAGAGAGAGTTTGCTGAATATCTATCCAGCATAGGACAAAATTTCCAACAGTGTGAGAAACATCACGGTGAGGATGCATGCGTGGGTGTGTGTGGGGTGTGTGTGTGTGTGTGTGTACTCCTATTCGTAGAACTGCATTAGTGTTCAAAGACTATGTCTAACATTTACAAATTTTAAAGTTATGAAACAATGTATGTGGGTAAACAAGTCGATAAATGCAATATCTGGAAAAACAGATACTCATTACATTATTTGCACATATTTGAAAGAGAGTAAAAGACAATTTGAGCAAATACAAAAATACTTCCCCTCAAAAGTATTTTTACTTTACTTATGTGGAAATGTTTCATAAAAGTTGGGATTTTTGAATTTTCCAAGTTACTCTGTATTTTGTAATATGGTACATATAGTAGGGAAAACCCTTACTGCTTGCGATGGTTAATATTATGGGTCAACTTGACTGGCCACAAGGTGCTCAGATTAAACATCATTTCTGTGTGTGTGTGTTTCAGTGATAATAACACTTGAATTGTTGGACTGAGTAAAGCATATTACTCTCTGCAATGTGTGTGGCCATCATCCAGTCCATTGAAGTTCTAATAGAACAAAAGGTAGATGAAAGAGGAATTAATCCTCCTTTTTCCTGCCACACTGGTTGAGATGTGACATTTCAGCTCATCTTTTCCTACCATTGGACTAGGATTTATAGCATTAGCTACCTAATTCTCAGGCCTTTGAATTTGGACCGAATTCTATCACTAGCCTGCCAACCCTCCTGGGTCTCCAGCTTGCGTGTGTGTATGCATGTGTGTAGGGGTGTGTGTGTGCCTGCATTATATATAATATATATCTCCTATTGATTGCATTTCTCTAAAAAACTCTGACTAATATAGTGTTCTCCTTCTGTCCATTCTCCACTTTCTCTCCAATCAGAAAATCCATGAACATGTGCTGGGACAATATTTAAGCACAATAAAGACTACATTTTCCAAACTTGTAGCTCTGCTTTCATGAGAAAAGGGGATGGTTTTTCTTTAAATATGAAGGAATAAAAAGAAGAAAAAAAGACTTTGTAAAAATATATGTGAAGTGGTTTTATATACTTTACTTCTTTAATCTTCAAATAACCTCAAGAAACCTGCATTTGTTTTTATTTGGCAGGTGGAAATTGAGGCTTAGAAAAACTCTATTATTTGTCAATGTTCTTCCAGATAATGAAAAAAGGGCCAGATTTTAAATTAAGTCTTTGATTCCAAGTTTAGTGTTCCTTCTCTTCAGCCATAATAGGCAATATTGCTTCTCTCTTTGGCACTTGATATATGTTGATAGAATTGCTGATTTACAGCATTAAATTCTAAACACATTAATGCTTCAATAACTCTATCTAATTAGCTGACTAGACTTATCCAAGTAATTTTATTTTGCTGTTATTATAATGTTAATGATCTTGAACAATTTATTATGATTTTTGCACCTTTAAATGTATCTCACTGATAATAATCAATTCTAGTCCGTTCATTGACTCTCAGAGAACCAAGCGAAGGACTGGAGGCCCATAATTCCCTAAGAGGCAACTTATTTGTAGAGAAAACAAATTGTTCTACTTACAATATACTGGATAAGCTATCATTATTCAATTTGACATATATTTTGAATAGAATACAAATTATACATAGTCTCTTCACACTACTCTAGAACTTCAGTTGGATTGTCTCCATTTGCTAGATATTTTTCAAAGCTGTACTTGACTTTCACAAGATAACTTATGGAAGATTCTTAACCTGATGTGATATAGTAGAGTGGTTAAGAAATTCTTTGAGTCAAGTAGTTTGAGTCCTAGTTCTGTCACTTCTGTGCTAAGAGATTTGGTGTAAATCACTTAAGCCTTCTTTGCATCAGTTGAACTTTATGTAATTGGTGTTAACCCATCTGTAAGATGGCACCAGTCAGAGCACTCTTCTCCTGGGATTACTGTGAGGACCCAGTGAAGCAGCACAATAAAATATAAAGATCTGGGCAGATACTAAATGTTCAATAAATGCTATTCCTTGCCATTATTATGTGCTGTGCATGCCTTCTAGTATTTGTAAGGTACATATTAAGGGAGTTTCCTAAGGGTTTAATATATAGCAGCATAAACAACATGTTTGTTTTATTGAACATTATTAGTATCAGTTTCAATCTTATTTTCTCCTCAAAGTCTATTAATAAAATATAGTTTATGGAAAATAAAAATAAAGTCTTTGCATAAAAAAATTTTCAAATGTTACCATCATTGCCCATTCAGAAAAAAGGAAAAAAAAGTCTTAAACGAAATTTTGTTCCTGAAGACACATGATACTTGTTTCAAAACAACTTCATCCTCTACCACTCTGGTGAGGCCTGTTTTCTCCTCCTTGAACACTTGTTCTTATGAAGGCTTGGCTCATTTGACAGATTGAGGGAATCAGGACACAATGTCTAAGTAACTTGACCAACAACAGAATGATCACTGTGCTGCATGCACCGGCATTTTAGAACTTAAAAATACTTCCCACCGCCATTGAGCAAGTGAAGCACCAAGAGAGAAAATGGGCATTTTCAGTAGATGAAATCTCAACCTACTTGTTATCAAAAATTCTTTAAATATATTGCATTTGAAAATCCATGTGCCCATGCTTGAGAAAAACAGAAAGTAACAATTAAGAACTGAATTATTACTCAGAATTGTGAGATAACATAATAGTAAAGAACATTGATAGGATTAAGTTCAAGCATAAGATCATCACCTTTCTGCCCCAATCCTATAACCTCTCCAATAAACACTTCTGTACAAAAATTGTATAGTGTTCTCTGATCTCTGCTCAGAAATGACTAATTGTTGTGTAAGACTTGTGAATTAGATTACCATAAAGATAAATCGTTTACTTTTATTCTGGTGGGTATAATTCCTGGCTCTGCTTTTATTTATTTATCTAGAAATAATTTGATTTCTTTGCAGCAAATATGCTTTGTTCTTAGCTAGGAAAAAAAATTAAAAACAAACCAAACCAAAAAACCAAACCAACAAAACCCTTTGTGCATTAGTTACTGTATTCCATCCAAGTGTCTTTTTTGTCTCTTCCTGAAAAACAAAGGCCTTGCCACATTACAGAGAAGGTAGACGGGGATGAATGCGAGGCTGGTATTCAGTTTCCAATTTGTTTCTAGACATTAGCATAAGAAATGCGGCTGATGAGCAAGAAGAACACAATTCCTTTGGATAACTGAGGTAATATTCCCTGACTACAAAGTGAGAATCATTCATCTTACGCATCTAATGCCAAAGTGACGAATCCTCTTGCATGTCATTGCCTGCTACTCTAATGCTTTCTTTTGCCAATAACATTGCTTTTTGTGTTGAATTCTTTCTTAACTTTTCATTATTATTATTATTATTTAATATTGGTCATGCTGCTTTAGAAAATAGATGGGACCTGATTCAGAAGTTAAGAAAAAAAAAAAAGAAGGAGGAAAATAGAATTATATTTTCTATTGCTTTCTTAGGGCTGCTGTAACAATTTATATAAACTTGGTGGCTCAAGTTTAGAGATCTATTCTCTTACAGTTCTGAAGGCTAGAAGTCCAGAACACATTTATAGAAGGTGTCTATCTAAAGGGCCACATGCTCTGGAGGCTTGAAGGGAAAATCCTTCCTTGCCTTCCAACTTCTAGCTGCCAGCATTCCTTCTGGCTACATTGTCCCAATCTCTGCTTCACATGATCTGTCTTCACATGATCTCTTCTCTTGGTGCCTCTCCCCTCTGTCTCTTATAAGGACATGTCCTTGAACTAAGGCCTTCCTAATACTCTGGGAGAATCCTATCCAGAAATCCTTAACTTAATTACATCTGCAAACACTCCCTTTCCTAAGAAGGTTGAAAAAGTCCTGTTTCTAATTTACAGGTTCTGGGGATTAGGAGGTGGATATATTTTTGGTGGGATCCCTATCAAATCATTATTATCCTTCGTAAAGAGGCATACCTAAGAATAATCAATAACTTCTAAAATGTCATTTCTCTGCTAATTGTTGAAAAAGCTATGTTGACATTCACTTAAATGCTTCTAGAGAAAAGGATTCCTTGGCTCATAACATTATGACTTCTCAGAAATACTCTAGGCTACCAGCATAAATTTTTAATCCCTCCTAATGAAAATGTGGTTTATATAAGATATTTAAGGGGGGAGAGCTTTGTTGTAGTTCTGCTTTACTTAGTGTTTACATAAATTAACATACAATAGAGCATACAACCCAACTTGCTATGCTTTATTTTAATGATTTGTAACACAATCAGTTATTTCTGAAATATATGGCCATTTTTTTTCTTATTCTAAGGAGATAGTAAAATGCTTAGTTGAGGGGACAACCATTCTTACTGAGTGAGTAGAATTTAAGATAACATATATTTTCAAGTATGATTAAGATGTTTTTCTGGAATTTGGGCTGTTTATAACCAATGGCCCTCCAGAATGACCATGTTTATTAAATAAAATATGAAAGTAGATTACATATTGGATATTTATCAGATTACTTGACTGATTAATATGCTTCAGGGTAGATATTGCTAGAAAAAATATTCCATTCTATTACTGTCCTTAATTTGTTGATTTATCTGTAGTAGTCTCATGATTACTATATGTCTTGTCCTCTATGTTTGTCCAATGGAATACTGATCATTAAAACACATGTACTCATACCCAAACATGCAGAATATTTTGAAAAATATACGCATTTTTAAATGCAGTATCTAATGAAAGCATTTGCCAGTTTTAAAATAAGGATTTCTTTAAATTATTAATTGTATAAATCATAATTATCTAAATCTCAACTATTTGTCCCATATCCTGCTCTCCCCCTACAGCCACCCTCAAAACAATTAAATGCTCAGGCACAGTCTTAGGAAAGATAACAAGATTTATATCATCATTAGCTACTTGGATATAGAGAGGAAGCCAGGATATAATGTCAAGATGACAGGATAAGTCAGGTGTCACTTATCCTGTGTTGGGTGAGAACTCTCCGAAATAAGTAAGGGTGGCAGAAATTAGACTCCAGATGTCTTTATAAGCATGTCAAGTGTTCCACCCTAGAATTCTGGATATTTAACTGAGCATTTAAATAGAACTACCAGTGTGTATGGTACAACTGCCCAGCTTAGCTAAAATTAATTCACTAGACCTACATCTCATTTGCTTCCCTTGACTTTATAGCCTTGTACATATCACATTATATCTTCTTCCATGAGAGTGAATCCTATCCATCCTTTAAATCAAAATTCTCAAGCCAATATTTCTACCAAAACACTTCTAACAACCTCATATCTTAAGTAAGCTTCTGACCTACCAATGCAATGACTGTTCCTGTAGAAACTTTTGACTTCATTTATTCTTTTAAAGAAATTCTGTTCTGCTTATCCTATAAGACTTTGGGAGCCTAGTATATTTCAGAGAATATGCCTTACTCTTCACTATCCTCAACATGGTGTCTTGATACTTAACAGTCACTTAATTAATAATTATATGCAATAATGACAAATGATAAACTATTTGGTTTTTTAACATACTATCCACCACAAAAGGGATGTATTTTTTCTAGTTAAATAACTGTCTGCACTATGAAAAATTCATCCATTTAGGGTTTTGATTAATGTGTACTAAATACTAAATGGTCAATATTTGAAAATGAAATTATAATTTAGATAATATGCATTATGTTATATTGAATTCATCTATATAAAATAAAAGCATTGAAACTTATCAAGGTGAATTTCAAAGAGATTATGAAATGCTAAGAAAATAAGAAGATATATTGTTCTGTAGACTCATTAGAGTCATATTCCATTCACGGATTTAGAATATAGATATTGGGTGAACAATATTGACAGGGAGAAATAATACACAACAAAGATAAAAGACACAGGTAATCAAATCTGTGATAAACAATAGGCATTCACATGTTCCTATAGAAACTTGATCTTAGACCCCATTCATTGAAACTGTTAGAATAACATTGTATTATAAAATTACTAATATTAATTTGAAAACAAGGAGAAATTCCCTGTATAAATAACAAAATCATAAAATAATAACAACAACCAGGTGAGCTGACTTCCTACTGAAATAGCTTATACAGTATACAATATATGAATTTTAATGATGTATTCTGATCCTCCAGTCTTAAACACAGTTGGAGTTATGTTCACTATTGTTTCACTGTATATAAATGCTCTGAATAACATAATTGGGGATATAGAAGGGGTAAATCTACCCCTTTCCTTTTTATTTTCTTTACCATTATATGACTTTTCAATGATTTTTTTGTAATCTGGCTTTTTTGGGTCAAAAATTGTTTTCCACAATTCTTATACTCTGCTTCAAGAAATACAAAACAGAATTTTGTTAACTAATACCTATAATGTATTTCATTTCAAAATAATAAAATGTTCTCTACATGGTGCTTACTCATTTTTTATTCATGTATGTAAACTATTCTTGAAGCTGCTATAGTGCATTGATTTTTCTGATTTAAAATGTTTGCATGTCATAAACTCCAAAATTCTATACTCCATGCATGAGGGGATTTTTTTGATGGGGGGGGGGTGATGCTGAGGTTAACATTATAATTTACATTGTATTCACTGAACTCAGAATGCACTCTGGGAGTTATAAAGGTTCATTTCTCCACAGGCTTAGAGTCCCATTTCTAAGAGCACTCAAGTTAAATTTATTCTCCAAAAATACAGTACGACAGTTAGGATTCATTCTTGATTAGATTAGTGACAGAAATCAGGAAACAGATATGATGCAGTTTGGCATATTTGGCATTCTTAAAAAGCTAAAAGTTTTGGCACTCTGAAATTATAAAACGATTGTTTATTTTTTTATTTAATTATTTGTTTATTTATTTATTAAAAAAGATTTTATTATTTATTCACGAGAGACACAGAGACAGAGAGAGGCAGAGACAGAGGCAGAGGGAGAAGCAGGACCCATGCAGGGAGCCTGACATGGGACTCGATCCTGGGTCTCCAGGATCACACCTTGGGCGGAAGGCCACGCTAAACTGCTGAGCCACCCAGGCTGCCCTGTTTAATTATTTATTGAAGGACTTCCACTTCTGATCAAAATAGGTCAATAAAAACTGAATTTACCTTCCTACCTGGATCAATGCAAAACAAAACAAAACAAAAACAAAAGAAACAGAGACAAAAATATGTGAAACAACAGTTTTCAGATACTTGGCATCAGGTAGATCAGGTCAGTGATCTCTGGGAAAAGAGAAACAAATTAAGTTCATTGATTTCCCTAGGTTATTGCCTTGAGAAAGTTTCTAAGCTTCTGAAGAGAAGGGAAAAGCCTAGAAGGAGCCCAGTGGTCTCCCTGAATTAAGGACATGGAGCCAGAAGTCTGAGATAGCCAAAGCAATTGGAATTTGTAAGGATGAGAAGAGAGAAATGCATGGAAGAGGCATTTTTCAGGTCTAAGGAGTGTCTCTCTTGAATCTTCATCATAGTACTTATCAGTGCATGCTTATGAGAAAGTTTCCCAGGGGTGGAGAAAAAACAAAAAACAAAGAACAAAAAACACCCAACAGAAGAAAAGAAAAAAATCTTTGATGCTCACTCAGGACCAGGAAAAAGTGGATCTCCAGAAGTCAGATAGACAAACATACATGGACCTCATGGGATTTGGGTACAGTACTCAGAAGGTATTAGCTCAGAATCAGAGCAAACTAGACTGATGCTATTAGATGGTACCAGTACTTTGGTACCATGTAATAACTTAAAAGGCAGGTTCAAAAGGATTCAAGTTTTTCCAAGAGACTACATCCTAGAACAAAACTCAATATTTTTAAAAACACAAAAAAGTCTCCAGTATCCCAAAAGATAAGTACAATTTGTAAGAAGAACATAAAAATAACCAAATATGCAGGTAGCAAGAAAATAAATTTCATAATGAAGAAAAAATTAATCAGTAGAAACAGACCCAAAAATGACAGAGAAAAGAATCTTTAGATGAGACTACTTAAAGAGTTACTGTAACTATATTCCATATGTTCAAGAAGGTAGAAGAAATACTGAGCAGGTTAGTATGGAATATACAGAAAAGACCCCAACCAACATCTGGAGATGAACACTACCATATGTAACATGCAAAAATACACTCCAGGGGAATAAGATCAGATCAGCCACATCAGGAGAAAAAAAATAGTGGCTGCAAGGACATAGTTATAGGAACTATCCCAAGTGAAACAGAAGAAGAAGAAAGACTGGAAAAAAAAAATAAACAAAATCAGTGAGCTGTGGTACAACCTAAAGCACCATTACCTACGTGTTATTAGAGTCTCTAACTGGAGGAGTAAGTGTGGGAAAAAGAAAACTATTTGAAGAAATAATGACCAAAATTTTCCCCAAATTTGACAAAACCAATCATACCATAGATCCAAGAATCTCAGCAAGCACCAAGCAGAAGAAACATTAAGAAAACTATGCAGAGACACAAGAATAAAATTGTGTAAAATTAGTGGCAAAGAAAAAAAAAAACCTTCAAAGTAGTCAGAGAAAACAGACACATTGTGTACAGAGGTATAAAGATAAAAATGATTGCAGTGGTCTTGGTAAAAGCAAGGCAGTATAGGAGATGGTGAAGGAATATCATTATTAAACATATAGAAAAAAATCGTTAACTTAGAATTCCAAATCCAATGAAAATGTATTTTAAAAACAGAGACAAAATGAAATCTTTCCAGATGTACAAAGATTTAAAAAGATTATCACCAGCACAGTTCCATTACTAGAAATATTAAGGAAGTCCTTCAGGAACAAAGAAAAATAATACCAGCGGAACATATGGATTAACATAAGGGAATAAACAACACTAAAATGGTAACTGTGTAGTTAAGATATAAAATACATCTTTTAAACTATTTTTAAACTTAAAGTATATTTTATTGTTTAAAGAAAAAATAAAAATGTATTCTGAACTGATATGATATTTTTGTAAGGTCAATGGTAATAAATTAAAGATACACAACATAAATTCTAAAGCAATCACTAAGGAGGCAAAAGAGTTATGGCTAACGAGCCCACAAAGGATGTAGTATAAATTATTAAAAATATTCAATTAATCTCAAAGAAAGGCAGAAAGAAAAAAGGCACAAAGTTCAGATGGGTCAATTGAGTAACAAAGGAAACAAAGCAGCAGAATGATAGTATAAACCAAACCATATCAATATTCTCATTAAATATAAATGGCCCAAACACCTCAACTAAAAGTCAGAGATTGTCATATTAGATAAAAATGAAATATCCGACTCTATGCAGCCTACAAAAAACCCATTTTAAATTTAAAGACACAAATAGTTTGAAAGTAAAATAATGGAGAAATATATATCATGCCAACACACACAAATTTTAGGCTGGAGTTGTTATATGAACATCAGACACAAGGTTGATTTCAGATCAAAGGACATTACTGCTGATAAAAAGAAATAGTTCACAAATGATGAAGTTGTTACCCATCAAGAGGACAAAATAATCATCAAAGTTTTGCAACTAATAATAGAGCTTCAAATTACATGGGGGCAGATACTGATAGAAGAGGATAAATAGGGGATCCCTGAGTGGCTAAGTGGTTTAGTGCCTGCCTTTGGCCCAGGGTGTGATCCTGGAATCCTGAGATCAAGTCCCACATTGGGATCCTTGCATGAAGCCTGCTTCTCCCTCTGCCTGTGTCTCTGCCTCCCTCTCTCTCTCTCTCTCTCTCTCTCACTCTCTCTCTGTCTCATGAAAAAATAAATAAAATCTTAATAAAGCAAAATGTCTAGATACCTGCTTTTCTCTCTTTTCCCTCCATGTCAGCTCTGACCCTAGCTCACAGGATAACAATTAATGGACCTCCATGGCTAAGCTCTGGGACTCATACCTGAAGTATGACTTGTTTCAGAAATTTTAGGAATATGTCCTTAGATTGTATTATTCTATTTTTGAATTAAAGGGATTTAATTTCACCAGAACATCTTGTTTTTACATATAGGAAGCAAAACTTCCTTGTAGTAACATGTCTAGTGCAAGCCCTGATCAGCTGGGATTCGGTCCTACCCTCCTCTGTCCATAGTAAAGAGTCATAAATAACTTTGTTATTTATGACAATATTTATCTGACTGTGTTAATGTAACATTTAACTTTTTTCATTAAAGAATTAGCTTTGATTTTTCTGATTTTAGCTTTCTTGCTGTCTTCCTTCATTTATAAAATTGGGATGATGTCTGACACTGACATATTGGAGAAGATGAAGAAATAGTTTAATATTTGTAAAGTACTTGGAAGAAATGCACTAAGTAGTTGTCTATAAACAGTAAATGACGTGGAAAATAAGGAAAAGTCTAAATTGTTCTGACCCAAATAAAGCATTTTCTAGAAAAATACAGAAGATGGTGAAAAAAAAAATTGTTAAGGATTTATTTATTTATTTATTTGAGAGAGAGAGAGCACAGGGAGGAGAGGGGCAGAGGAAGAGGGAGAGAGAGTCCCAAGCAGAATCCACATTGAACACAGAGCCCAACACTGGGCTTGATCTCACTACCCTGAGATGACCACCTGAGCTGAAACCAAGAGTCAGATGCCTAACCAACTGCAACCCTCAGGCACCCTTGATGGAGAAAAAGTTTCGATTGAATGTTTGAATTTAATGTTGCTAAAATAAATGACCACATAGTCCTTTCTTTTACCAATTTTATTTTACGAATAACAGCTCAGGTTGTAAACCCAAGGTAAAATATGAAAGAGTTATTAAAAAAGGAGAACAAAGGGGAGATTGGAGATTTTTAATTATATATATATGCATATATATATATATATTCATTCCAATGAGAGCTTTTCTGCTCTAGTTAAATAATAGTATTCATATTTTGTAATAGATTCTTCCAAATATCCTTAGAAAATTCACTGGGTCTAAAACAATGCATCTGCTATGGGCCTGAGGGAGTAGAAGAGAGAAAAGAGTTACAAATAGAAAGACATGTATTATTAATGAATCACCCTAAGTCTGCCCTTAAAGATTGCTAGAAAATGCCTAGAAGACACTAACCTCAGGAAAAAAAAATCATAAAAGATAAAATCTATTCTTCCTGATATATTCTAAGTAATGATCTCATGAAATGACCTTTTCTCTTCCTCTCACTCCTCTCTGAGCAAGCAATGCTCATGCTGAATGAATCTAACGCTCCCACTCAGGATTTTTTAATCAGCTCTCTAGCTGAAAACAGGAGTTTACATTTTTTGTCTTTCACACTGAATTGAAAGTCACTGTGTTGTTTTGATTTGTGATTCATATTAGTTTCAGTAAAGAAATACATTTTATATAATGTTGTGCAATTGGTGAATTATTGGAGTTTAAAACCCTGGAATCCTTAACTATTTTTTAAGTTGTATTTTATATAGTCTACTATTAGGTAGCGAGGACAAACCAAAACAATATAAACTTCAGTTTATAAAAACACACAACTCAAAGGTCATGGAACTGAATTATTTATATTTGCTAAATCACTGATGTACCAAATGATAATAGAACAATGCCTTATTTGTGCGTGCATAATGTTTCTAACTCTTTAAAAAATTTCAAATGGTATTAGTTTTGTTATCTAAATGGAATCTCATAGAATTATAAGGTAAAATACTATCCTGCCTCACCAATAAGAAAACTGAGGCTTCAATAGTCCCACAATGTGGGAATGTAAAGCCTACTGTGCAGATGACCAATAATCCATTGTTAAAGACAGAACTTAAACCTACATTTGATACCATTGGATTCTAAACAAATTTAGTCACAAATGAAATACTCCTTCCCTTCCTTCCTTCCTTCCTTCCTTCCTTCCTTCCTTCCTTCCTTCCTTCCTTCCTTCCTTCTTCTTCTTCTTCTTCTTCTTCTTCTTTCTTTCTTTCTTTCTTTCTTTCTTTCTTTCTTCCTTCCTTTCTTTCTTTCTTTCTTTCTTTCTTTCTTTCTTTCTTTTCTTTCTTCCTTTCTTTCTTTCTTCTTTCTTTCTTTTCTTTCTTCTTTCTTTTGTCTCTTTATTTCCTTTCTTTCTCTTTCTTTCTTTCTTTCTAACGGTAAAGTAAAATATTTCCACTCTTATAAAAAATGATTTTTTATATTATTTAGAAACACTTAATAAATCTACCTTAAAAAGCTAAGTATTTTTAAATAAGGCAAAATTGATATTTTTGCAGCAATCACAACCAATTTTTGATATCTACATCTCTTACAAAGACCAACCTAAGATTCCACCTTAAGACATTAGAAATGGAGAACAAGTATGACTATAATAAGTACAAGAAAGAAAATAGTAGATATGAAAAAAAATAAAATAGAGATAGAGAACAAATTAGTAATGGTAAAGCCTCAAAGATCAACAAAATTGGTAAACCCCTACCTAGTCTATTCACAATAAAGAGAGAGGACATAGATGATCAATATCAGTAATGAAACAGCAGTTATCACCACAGATAATAAGAGACTATTATGAATGAACATTTCTATGCTACAAAATATGACAAAATGAACTAGACAAATGCCATGAAAATTGTAACTTACTAAAATCAATACAAGAAAAATACAGAATATAAAATGATGTATATGTGTTAAAGAAGTTAAATTAATTATCAAAAGACTTCCTAAAAAGGAAATCTCAGGTCCAGATAACCATCTGAATGAATTAATGAATTCTATCAAACATTACAGGAATAAAAAATATAAGTTTTACACACACTTTTTCAGTGACAGAAGAACCAACTCTTCATCAAATTTTATAAAGCCAGTCTAACTTTAAAAAAAAAAGGGTAAAATAATTCCATAAAAGAAAATTGTAGACAAAATATACTTCATGAATATAGTAGACAAATATACCTAATGAATATAGGAACAAAAAATCCTGAATAAATATCAACAAATCAAATCCAACAATACAAGAAAATGATAATTCATCATGACAACACAGGATCTATATGAGAAATTGAAGACTAGCCGTCTTTCAAAAATCAACATAATTCACCATTTTAAGAAATACTAATAAAGGAGGAAAAAGAGAAAACTATTTCACAAAAATTCAACAAATTCATTACAAAAACTCCCAGAAAGCTAGAAAAAGTAGAAAAGTTCCTCAATCTGATAAGAGACACCTGTGAAGAACCTGTAGCTATCATCCTATTTCATGTCTCCCCTAAGATCAGGAACAAGGCCAAAAATGCCTGCCTCCACTGCTTCTATTCAACATTGTACTAGAGATCTTACCCAAGAGAAGGCAAGAGAAAGAAATAAAAGGCAGGAGATCAGAAAATAACTATAAAACTGCTCTTATTTCCATACAATATGCTTGTTTACATGGAAATTCTCAGAGCATTCTACTAGTAGAACAAATAAGTGGATCTAACGGGTCTAGGATACAAGTTTTATTGGTTTTATTGTTTAAAAACCATTTTATTCTACACTAGCAGCAAACAGTTGGAAAAAAAAAAAAACTTGAACAATCCCATTTAAAATAGTCCATACATACACACACACACACACACACACATAAATAGGGACTAAATTTAACACACACGCATATATGCTATATACATGAACTAAATCTAACAAAGAATTCAAGACTTTCTATATTGAATATTATAAAATATTACTGAGAGAAATTAAAGAAGAAATTTGTATAACGGAGTTTATTGTGTGTCAATTATACCACAATCAAGCTCTTTTAAAAACTCAACAAATTACACACTTTAAGTATGTATAGTTTATACACATGCAAATACCTTCATGTAGGTAGAAGTAGGTAAAGTGTAGAAGTAGATAAACTGATAGATTGATAGATTGAGCAATAGGTTGGTAGATAAATTGTGAGTTTTTAAAAGAAGAACTTGGTTTCAAATTAATTTTGCCAACATTGCCAGAATTCAGATCTTGTGGATTCATATCATGTGTATACATCAAAGCTGGCATGTAGGGCTCTTAAACTAGAAGGAGTATGATGTCAAAAAAGTATAAACATCTAATAGTACAAACACTGGTTAATGAATCTCTATATCTGTACTAGGTAAGATTTTTTTTTTATGATTTTATTTGAGAGAGAGAGAGGGAAAGAGAAAGAGAGCGAGCACATAAGCAGGGAGGAGAGTCAGTCAGAGGCCGAGGAATAAGAAGACCCTCCACTGAGCAGGAGCCCGATGTGGGCCTCAATCCCAGGACCCCAAGATCATGACCTGAGCTGATGGCAGATGCTTAACTGACTGAGCCACCCAGGCGCCCTGGTAAGCTTTTGTTTTAAATCAGGCAATGTTAGATATTATTCAAAACGATCTTGTAGTTTTAGTCCTGAAGCAGGTCACAGTGCCTGATGTCTAAATACTCAATTATTATGCCCGATAAACAAAATGCATTTGAAAGTTCTGGTCTGTCATCAAAGAGAGTGAGTTTATTGGTGAATTATAAACCAAATAATTTTTTTATAATCTAAAAACAACCATGAGACTTGAAGTCATAGCTTATGCTATGCTTTAACTGATTATAACTTTCCTTAATTCATTTTTAATTGTATAACTATTATACAGTCCTTAAAATATATATTCCACTATTAAGCCAAAGTTTATGTTAGATATATCTTAAGTTCTAACTTTTAAAAAGATAAAGGATTCACTCAAGCTCACATTCAAACTTTGCGAAGAAACTACCAGTTGTTTTATTTATTCTAGTAAATATTTAAGTAAGCATACCAGTTTCATGGTATCTTTTTTTTTTTTTTTTTTTTTTTTTTTTTTTAAATTTTTATTTATTTATGATAGTCACACAGAGAGAGAGAGAGAGAGGCAGAGACACAGGCAGAGGGAGAAGCAGGCTCCATGCACCGGGAGCCTGACGTGGGATTCGATCCCGGGTCTCCAGGATCACGCCCTGGGCCAAAGGCAGGCGCCAAACCACTGCGCCACCCAGGGATCCCTCATGGTATCTTTTTGAAATGTATTTAAAATATAAGTTTTAAAGCTTTAGATTAGTTTTAGCTTTAAATTGTCTAGACAATTTTATATATTTTTACATGTATATATAAAACTTTTTCTATTTAATATATATTAAGGTATGTTTAACATACACTTTAGGTAAATAGTAAATCACATGTTGAAAAAATACCAGTTTCTCTGTATAGCTATGCAGATACTTGGACAATAACAACAAAACACTATTTTATTTCATATTTTATGGTAAGACACGGGACTATGTTAGAAGACTATCAGCTGGGAGAACTGAAATACTTCTATACATACACATGTGTGTGTATGTAAATGCATGTGTGTAAATCTCTTTCCAGATAAATTTGAAGTGTAAGAAACACATGATTATCTGTCATTGAAATAGGCTCATATCCATTTTATCCATAACAGTTTTCTCAGCTTGAGCACCTGGGTGGCTCAGAGGTTGAGCGTCTGCCTTGGCTCAGTGTGTGATCCCAGGATCCGGGATGGAGTTCCACATTGGGCTCCTGTAGGGAGCCTGCTTCTCCCTCTGCCTGTGTCTCTGCCTCTCTTTGTGTGTCTCTCATGAATAAAATAAAATCTTTAAAAAAATTTCTTAGCTCTTTAAAATACATCTTACAAAGGGAAATCTCCTGTTTTCTTGTTAAACGTTTGCAGAGATTTGCCAGTGTTAATCTCCCAAAAGCCTCAACTTTGCTAGCTTTGGAGGCTCCTGGAAAGTCGACGTGTAGTAAAGAACATCATTACCAAAAGGTAATACCCAATGTGGTTTTCGCTCATGACTTCATTCTGAGTTTGCACCATACTCTCATTGCAGGGGAACCCGGGCACGGCCATGGGGATCTCTCTCCGCTGGGTGGCATCAAGATCGACTGTCAGAGATGATGTCCACTGAATAATGGATAGATGACACTCCCTTGACATAGGTTTGATGGCTATAAAATATGTTATATGATTGCCTTAACATTCAAACAGGGGGACTAACCAAGAGAATGTTATTTCTAAATGCCAAGCTAACCAGAATAGTGGAGATTTTCAGTAAGCATTTCTCTTATTGTCTAAGGCAATTATAGAGAGAATGGGTCAGTGTATTTTTCCTCCTGCATTGGGAAAATCTTTCTTTGCTACTGCAAGAAAAAGGCATTCAAATTCAAATCAAGCTTCTCATCACGAATGTTCTGTTTGTGAAAGACGTTACAAATAAGTAGCATCCCTCCTGCCCCCACCAATCAGATTGTATTCCCAGTGAGGTCAGTGTACCTCTTTGCAAATAATATGGTGTGAAGTCAACAAATAGAATCAACTTGCTTTGTGCTTTACGAGAAAAATTTAACTTCTTGACACCCTATATATGACATATATTTCTTTGATTTCTCTCTGTTAATGATATAATCTCTTATTATACTATGGAACATCAGGTATAGGATGGATATGAACGCTTTTGCTACACAGTAGCCCTCTCTGAATAAACAAGTTTTAAATGAATTCAGAAAAGTCATAATTCAAGTATTGTATTGACTAAAATGAGGCTGAGTATGATAAAAGAACTTCAAATGTATGCAGAGAGCAGTTTGATAACTAAGTGTACAGGGTTGATTGAAAATTCCTTGTTTCACCTTTTTGTTTTATGATCATAACGGCATAGCCACAAAGCTCTACCTATAAACACTAAGGGAAAAGAAGGCAATGAGACTAGATAATTTAGTGTTAAAGAAATATTGATGGAACATATTATTAGTGAGCAAAAAATGAAAAAAAAACGTGTTCTTTCTTTTTATAAGAATTAGTAAGAAGTTTCCACTAACCAGTGGGGAAAAATAAATACGATCCCTTTTTGAATTCTATGACTCGTAAGCAGAAGTACACAGCAGAGTACCCACCGTTATGAATGTCTCTAGATAAAATTCCCCAATTCAAAATCCATAGAGGAAAAACATGAGTTGTGCATGTGCGTGTGCGTGTGCGTGTGTGTGTTTAGAATGATAGAAGATAGAAAAAGAGACTTGCTTTTAAGAATTAATTTGTGTCACAAATTAAAATAAAATTCCAAAGAACAAGTTTCCAAGAAATAAACTAATTTCAGATAAATCATTTATTTCTCTTAATAGAATAAAAACCATAGCTACTCACCTAACCTCTCAATGGAATAATATCGCTGTTTACTGTCCACACGCACCGTCTCGGCATATGGGCTCCCAACACCGTAACCAATAATGTAACCTCGCACCACAATGTTTGGGTTCAAAGGAGGAGTCCAACTCATGATGATGCAGTTGGTCTGGGGCCTCACATGAAGAGAGCTTGGTTGGTCAGGGACTTGAGACTCTAGAATCCAAAAAGAGGCATCATCAGCCTATTTCATACTAGAACATAGAGCACGGCAACATTAAACAAGACTTAACATCATATTCCATAGAGCCTCAAATGGTGCATCACTTATTGCCCAAGATCCTCCTGTGTCAGCATGTGATACATTTTCCATGTTTGATTGACTTTCACAGAATTTCTTAAGTGCGAGAGGGCACTAAGTTCCTTCCATAGACACGGAGCATCATGCATTTTTATTCTAATAGTTTTTTTCTTTGGGCTGCTTCCCACCCATATAAACTCTTCTTAGGTATCATCAATACTGGGTAAAATCGAAGAGAATATAAGAATAATGGAAAGGGAAATGAAATGTCAAAAATGTTCTTGCCCAAGGATTATTTACTCTGAGTTAACTAAAAACAAAAATAAAGCATTCCTTTCTTAAGAAATTGTCAATAAATTAGGACCATGATTTGCTGAGCATGATTAGGATGGCACCCAACCCATAACTTAGTGTATCTCTGAAAAGTGCACTCGTTAAAGGAAAGGAGACTGGCTAGCATTGCAGCCACACAGACTTACTTGGGAGTGTGCAAATTTGGTTTCATACCAGGATCTGTCATTTACTAGCTGTGCACCCTCATGAAGTTATTTATCTTCTCCGAGATTACCTTATAATTAAATTGGCATTCCAGATATTGATTGCCTCGAAGCCTGAGCTCTGGAAGTAAGAGTTCCAATTTGTACTATATACTCCCATCTCAGAGAAACCTTAAGACCTTATTCATCCTGTTTCAGTTTCCTCACATGTAGAATGAGACTAAGGATAGCAACGGTCTCAAAGGATGCTGAGAAGATTTAATGAGGTAGTGCATAAAAGTGCTCTCATTATGAGTAGCACCAAGTAAATGTTAGCTGTTAGGGAGTAAATGCACTTGCTACCCTGCCATAAATTCTCTTTAAAGGAGACTCTGTGTTGAAAATTAATAAATTGGAATTCTGACTTTCACATCATTATTCTTCCCTCTGATCCCACCCCTAAAGAAATGATGATTTTCTGGATGATTATCATCATTCACTTAATAAATATTTATAGAACATCTACTATGTTTGGAGAGTGGGGCAAGGCACCCATAACGATCAAGATACAGGACAAAATGCATATGGCAGATTTAAACAATCACTCTTGGAGCTTACAGTTTAATGGGAAAGACAAGTAAAAAGCCAGTTTTAATATACATATTAAATATAATTATTTATATACATATTTTGATAGGATTAATACAGGTACGTGTACCCTATTTTTGGAAAATCACATAAGTATTATGGGAAGAAATTTTTATTTTATTTTTTAATTTTAAAGATTTTATTTATTTATTCATGAGAGACACAGAGAGATGCAGAGAGAGGCAGGAGACAGGTCCCATGCAGGGAGCCCGATGTGGAACTTGATCCTGGGACTCCAGGATCATGCCCTGGGCCGAAGGCAGGCGCTAAACCACTGAGCCACCTGGGCTGCCCATATGGGAAGAAATTTAAAAAAGAATGTGTCCACCTAAACTTTAGTAATGAATTCAGTGCTTAGCATAGTCCCTGGCAATACTCAAAAATATTAATAATGTGAACCTTATTCAAACTACTTATTTTCATTATTTCTTAACTGATAATCTCTAAAGGTAACATATGTTAGATTATGCAAAAGAGTTTGATGATTAAAGGTAATATTAAAATGTATTTTTTCCTTGATGTAATAGCAAAAGGTGATATGATCTCTATTACCAATGTTAGCCACCTTCAACACGCACACTAATATGGAAGCGCATCTTTCATTAAAGTTTTAAAGTAGGTCTCATACTAACAGCTTTTCAAAGGATGCTACATTCTAAAGATGCTCTATCAGCAGCATTTTCTAAAGGAGCTTTTTTTTTTTTCTTCTGAAGATGCCCGTTTGTGAACAGAAAGGGACTAGCTTTTATTTGCTCTAAAGAAGCCTGTGACATAATATGCAAAGGTGTCACAAAAAATCATCTCAAAATGTGGATATAAACCTTAACAACAGAAACACAACGTTTGTGAAGGATTTCCCACTATAAACCCTAAGTAAAAGTAATAAAAGAGATGAAAGGAATGGATTAATACTTTTCAACTTTATTGCCACAGAGGCTCTCCAGTGTCCTTGAAATATAATGGGCTCCACAGTGAATTCTGTTTAACGCTTTTGAAGGTTTTGCAATAATTATTGAAAACAACGAGACAATCTGCCTAATCTTATGTTTGGAAAATGAACTGCATGCTATGACTTTTTAAAAACAATATGAAAATCCTAATATTGTTTCCAACATCTTTTAGAATAAAAGGGAAAAATATTTAAAATGTTTTCAGAACAATAACTTCTCTGTCTTTCCACAAACCATAGAGTAGCTCCCCCGCCAGTTAGGTTAGTACCCACAGAATTACATCTCTTGGAGATTTATAAAGGGACTAAGGTAATGAGTGCACAAACTGGTTCTTGAAGAAGTTGACTCTTAGTACACAATATTTTTCTTTTTTTTCCCCACTACATAGAAGTAGTTTGATCCTAGATCCAAACTTCAAAACAATTTTAACATTAAAAAAATAAGAGTGTCAATACATAAGAATATGTGCTGCCTCTCCATCTAAATATTTCCTGGGCTTTTACCATCCCTTTAGAATCATAGGGCCATAAGAAGGGGTGCCCATCAAGGCAGTAGTAGACCTAAGCCATTCATAATATATGGCTTCATCATAAAGATAACTGTGTTAGGAGATTGTTCATAATCCGGAATAGCCAGGTTGTACCCACCTACTCACTTCTTACTCTAAAAACAGAAATGACATTTTCCTTTTACGCCATCTGAATCAGTTTCCTCTAACACAGATGACCTTATGGATTAGGAAAATGGTTACTACTGGAATGAACCATAAAATATCAATTTAGAAAATTTGCCATGGAAGTATGTGACATGAGTCCTCTCTGTTTGAAGGCTGAAGCTGAAATTCACTACTCAGAAGTACATGAAAGAAAGATTTTACAAGTACCTCTAGGACAATAATCGAGTATATAAAGCATAGAGAAGTATTAAGGTAATTATTGAAATAATTTGAAACCAAAGAACACATTTTGCCTGAAATATCCAATTTAATGAGCCCCAAATTTCTACTGAAATCTGAATTATCAAAGTAACTATGTCAACTGCCATTCTTGATTACACTATGGAATTGTGGATTTTCTCTTGGTTTAATTTGTTCTTAAAGAATAGTTATTATGTTTTGAGTGACGATGGCATTTTCCACTAATGAGCAGTGTCCACATATAGCACATTAGGAAATTTATCATATTAACCCCAATAACATTTCAGCAATTACTTTGCATCTCCTATGTGCCGGTCATAATTCTAGGTACTGGGGATACAGTTTTTCTGGGAAGTAAGACCAATAAAATAAGAATAAATGCACAAGGAAATTGGGAGATCTTGCAAGTCTTACGCTGATGGAATAGTAACTGAGTCAAAGATGATATTCTTGGTGGAATCTAAGGTGAATGATCAGAAAGAGCCAGTCAAGCAAGCAGCATGGTGACAAGCTATACAGGAAGAAGAAATAACTCCTACAAAGGCCCTTCAGCAAGACTGAGCTTGATGTTTGAAGAAACAAAGATCATTGTGCTTGGACCTTAAGAAGGAAAATGAAGAAGACAAAAAGAAAGCTACCGGGTGGGAAAGTAAAATGGTACATGTATTATGAAAAACAGAATGGCAGTTTTTAAAAAATTGAATTACCATAAGACCCAACAATTCCACTTCTGGGTATATTTCCCTAAGAGTTGAAAGCAGAGACTCAGAAACCTGTACACCTGTATTCACAGCACAATTATTCACAATAGCCAAAATGCAGGTGAGACTCAGGTGTCCATCAACAGATGAATGGGTAAACAAACTGGGGGATATACATACAATGGGATATTTTTCAGCTTTAAAAAGAAGGAAATTTTGACACATGCTATAATGTGGGTGAGCCCTTAGGACATTATGGTAAGTGAAATAAGCCAGTCACAAAAGGACTAAAATTGCATGGTTCCACTTCTGGGAGACTCCTGAGTAGTCATATTCACAGACACAGAAAGTAGGATGGTGATTTCTAGAAACTAGGAGGAAGGTAGAGTGGGGAGGTATTGTGTAATGGGTACAGAGTTTCAGTTTTGCAAGATGACGAGTGTTTTGGAGGAGAGTGGTTTAGATGATGGTCACACAACACTGTGAATGTACTTAAAGACACTGAACTGTACACTTAAAAATAGTTAAGATGGTGACTTTTCTGTTATGTGCCTTTTAAAACAATTCTTAAAAAATTAGAAAACCCTACAAGTGTCTTTGTACTTGTCTAGGTGGCTGTTGTCATTTGGGAGGTAGCATCTGTAGAGCTATAAATTGGACATGAATGGTGTGGAAAAGAAGAAACTCAATGACAATTTGCAGATCTTTGGCTTGGGCAACTGGTGGATGACCTACCAAGACAAAGAAAAACATGCAAGCTCTTGGGTTATGTGAAATTTGAGGTGCCTATTAGTCACATATGTGGAGATCTCGGGGACGTTCATGGGTATATAAGTCTGGGGTTTTAGTGAAAGGCCATGGCCTTTCACATGATACACAGATGTGAAAGCCATCATCAAGCATTGAAAATAAATGTGCATGAACATAGAGATAGTGTGAGCATGTGTATAAACAAAGCACAAAGATCGTGTCAAATAAATAACACCACTCCCAACTCCTTAACATCTTTCTATAGAATATTGTAAGGTTAAGTTCTTTACCATGGCCTAAAAGGTCACATGGGATCTATTGCATTCCCCCTTAGCTCTCTATCTTATCTCCAGACACTTTTCCCTCTGCTCACCTTACCTGAGCCATCTACTATACACTGGACACTTAGCTCTTCCTCAAACATGCCAGGCATGCTCTGGACTCAGGGCATTTGTATTTGTTGCACCCTCTTCCTGGGAAGCTCTCCTTCAGATATATCTTCCTTCATTATCTCCTTCAGGTTTCTGTTACTTAATTTCCAATTTCAGCCTTCCCTGGCTACCATATTGAAGATTGCAATCTTCCCCTAATCTCTAATCTAATGATCACCTGTCTTATTGCTTTTCCCCCTTTGGAATTATTGCCATTAATTGTGCTTTCTATTTAATGTGATTATTTCATTATTCTTTGTCTCATCTCCTTCCATAAATTCTCTGTAACTCCCGTAGCTAGAACAGTTCCTGGCACAAAGTGCTCAAAAATATGTGAACAAAGTCTACACTTCCTGCAAGGTTCAATATCACTGTTATTACTACAAGTGTCATTAACTATAAAATTACCAAAATTTTATATAGCCCTCTCCTTAAGATGAGAATTTTAAAGAAAAAAAAAAAGGAAATAACATAGAAATGAAACAAGATGAAAATACAGTTATTCAAGTTGTTTTCTCCTAGTGGCCAGAAAGATTTGTGTCTGCTGGCTCCTGTAATGAAAGTGATTGCTGCTATGTACCGTCTGCTGTGGACTGCACTGCCAAGCGACAACAGGCAGCTGGTACTTTTGACAAATACTCACACATCCGTTCTTGATTTAGTGCGCTGAATTTTATGGGTCACTTTGTTAGAATTCTGTTCCAGTTCCTAGTAGCCTATATTCCTTTACAGAGAATTACATAAAGCAGTTGATATGGTCTACTGGTCATTCTATCTTTCCAGACCGTTTGGATACATACTCAGGTGTTCGTTTCTTTTGGTGGGGCCTGTTCTCATCAATGGACATCATCTTCTTTAAGCCACTTGCATCTCTAAACTTTGAATGTTGTTTACGATTATAGTGACCAATCACTTCTATTTACAAATGACCTCTACCTTGTTCTTGTTTGATTGATTGATTGATTCTTGCTGTACTCCTACGGTCTTCTCAGTATTAAATTTTTGCTATATTTTAAAAATTTATATGCAGCAAATTGATTCAGTGGTATACAAGTCATGTATCCACCACTCCTGTCATGGGACAGAATAGTTCCATACCCCTAAAACTTTCCTCATACCATCTGCCTTGGCAGTCATTGCCTTCTTGAATCCCTCAATATTAATTTGAATAAACGGATTTTAAAATTTCATTCCTCAAAAAAAAAATAAAATAAAATAAAATTTCATTCCTCTATGAATATATGCTCTTTTGAGTAATCTTATTTATTTTCAGCATTAATAAAAAAAAACTCAAAAAAATAAAAAATAAAAAAATAAAAAAAACTCATCTAGTGTTCTGCTCTTGTTCCTAATAACAATGGGCAACATTTATGGAGGACTATTATGCCTAAGCAATATACTCAACATTTTAATAAATGTTTGCACATTTCTCACAGTTAGTAGCCCTTAGCTACTCTACAAATTTCATATTTATCTCAATGTTTTAATTTTCCAAGTTAAGATTTACAATTTTAACTACATTGTACCTTTTTGTTCAATTTTAATACGTCCTCATTCATTCTTAATTATTTGAGGTCAAATAACCTTACTACTCTATTATTTCACCTATCGGTACATTTGTTTGTATAGTATACATTTCACTCTGTCATTGCTCCTGAAATTGAAAATGAGTGTAGGTAGAAACAGAGAGTAAAGCAGTGGTTGTCAGGAGCTGAGATGTGAGAGAAATGGGGAGATGTTGGTCAAAGGGTACAAACCTCCAGTTATAAGATAAGTAAATTCTGGGGATCTAACGTACAGCAGGGTAACTATGCTTAACGGTATTGAATTTACTATATTATGTACTTGAAAGATGTCAAGAGAGTAGACATTCAACATTCTTCCCACACATATACCCAAAAAGATAATTATGGGAGGTGACCTATGTGGTAAGTAATTTTATTGTGGTAATAACTACACTGTACATAGTGTATACATTAAACTTCTACAATATTGTATGCCAGTTGTATCTCGATAAAGCTGGAAAAAATTAAAAAGAAAACAGAAAATGAAAAGAATGAAACTAGGATAAAACCAGAAAAAGGAAAAGAAAGGCAAAGGAAGAGAAAGCATGTAGAAATTTCAGGGGAACGGGCAGATAAATTGACAGTGCTCTAAAAAGCAACTTTTGACAGAGTCATCCCTTTAATACCAAAATTCTAATTCTTAAAAGAATATGCCTCTTAAATCTATGTCAGTTAGATTGTTAGATTTGGGGTGTCTGTGTCCTCTAATTCCTCACACTGACAATCTTACTCCTGGTGACAGTGAAGGTAGGCTACTGGACTGTAGTTGTCTACCCAGGACTAGAAAACAATATGACATCTTCCTGAAGAGATAATTGATCAAACTCTAGGTCCCACAGCCTCTGTAATTTTAGGTTATGATTCATAATGATGATAACTCAATGGGAAAAAGGAGGAAAAATAATGTAAGATATTCCTCAGGGAAGAGACAGCCAATGTCATGCGCAAAGTTTAACCTTCACAAAACAATCACGATGGTTCCTTCTCTGGTTCTTTCTTGCCTAGAGAAACAGCAGAGTCCCAACTCCAGATCATCAACAGGGTGAAACTAGTCCTTTTCATTTTAACATCTTACTTGAGGAGAAGTTAATGAATTTCTACATTTAAATAAAAATATACCAGCTAGAGCAAAGGATGATTCTAGCTCTCATTTATCTGTAATTGTTTTTTGACTATAAAAATGGATATCAATAGAGAATCAAACTATATAAGTCATATGAGCTTAATATAATACCTGGTTATGAATGCTTATATATTGACCTATCTAGTCAATATTAATTGAAAGTCTACCATGTAAGCCTAAGGGACCATGTAAAGCATCGAGAAATTCAAATCAAATAAAGCATGTTTTTTTTTCCTTCCAGTGTGCTGAGCAGAGTGGGATAGATGCTCATGGCATGCTCAAGACAGCCTAGAGGAAAGACACATGAATGAAACTCAGATAGGAAATGAACATTTTCTAGAAGTAAAATATCCAGTGAGTTTTGAAGGACAAGTAAGTGTGAAGTCATGTGAAAGGGCACACTGGCAAAGGAAACTCTAAGTGTGAAACTATGAGATATGATGGAGTTCATCTGGAGAGATGCATATATATGCAAAGACGTGATGGAATATCAGACTTAAGCTATAGGCAGGTCCTCAACACGAAGAATTTGAATAGACAATTGACATCATCAGATATGGTTATGAAAAATCACTCTGGCAGCATGATGGAATCTAGAGAGGAGCAAGCTTATGCCAGAAGACCAGGTGGGAGGCTATTTTCAGGTGACAAAGGATGACATAAAGTAGAATGGTGGGAGTGGATGTGAGGGGATGGGCTCCAAATCTGTTAGGGAAGTAGAAATTACAAATTTGGGATATATGGGTAGGGAGCAATAACGGAGGAGTTGAGGACCAGGAACCTGATGACTTAGATGGATATGGGTAACACTCTCCATGTGAAGAACACAGGAGTGATCATGCAATCTCCTATAGTAGGAATGATACCTTGAAAGATCATCTCAGCTCACAACCTCCAATTGCTCAAAAGGATGAGTGTGTGAGCTCTCCATCTTTATTATACTTGAAAATACCAAAAGAAAAAACAAGCTCTTTAAAACCATCCTTGACCTTTCTACTTTTGATTTATAAAAGAAGTGATAACTTTGATCTCTTTTGACTTCAGTTCCATCACTGGAATCAGCCTCTGCCAACTAGTTTGATATAGGAGAAGGAAAACTTTATGTTCTACCAGAAGGAATAGTCTCAACACCATTTATTGGATAATCTGCTGGTTGAAATGTCAACCTCATTTTAAAGTTTATTTCTCAAATACAGCAAGAAATATTTCTGTCCTCTGTATTCTCTTACACTGATCTGTCTATTGCTATGCCAGACAGTACTGTATTGATTTTAAATCAGGCTTTATTGTAAATGTTAATGTTTATTCTACTTTTCAAATTTTCTCGGAATTCTTTTACATTTATTCTTCCATAAGAAGTTCATTCTGATTGGAAGTGTATTAATCATTAATTTGGGAAGAACTAGCATTTATAATGGTAATCTTTTATATCAAAAATATATTTCTGTTTATTCATGTCTTATTTTATATCCATTAATAAAATGCTATTTTTCACATATGTTTATTTAGTTTGTTAAATTTAGTTTTAGATATTATACTTTAGGTTGCCATACAAATGCATTTCTTTCCTTTTTAATGTTTAAATAATTGCCAGTATAAGAAAAAGCTAGTTTGTGTGTGCGTGTATGTGTGTGAGTGTGTGTATATATATATATATATATACATAAAAAATATATATACATAAATACATATACATATACATAAAATACAAATACATATATTATATATATATACATAAAATCTTATTAAATTTCCTTATTAATTCTAATAGGTTTTTAGTGTAATTTCTTGGAATTTCCAAATAGGACATCACAGTTTATAAAAATAACATTTTTTCCTTCTGTAATAAAATGTTATGACTTTTTAAGTGTTTTTTTGTGTTTATTTCTCACCAAAACCTCTACATTTTGTCAATTAACAGAAATATTAGGAAATATCTCTGGTTTGTTTTGGTCTTAAAGACAATGTATTTAATATTTTATTATGTAGCAGAGTGCTTGCTTTTAGTCTTTACAAAACAATGACATTTCAAAGTTTCCTTATATTCATATATTAACCTGAGTTTTTGAAAAAGTGATAATGACTGCCTAATTTTACAAAATGCCCTCTTGCATGTGTTGATACAATTGCATGACAATGCCCCTTTAAATTATTCTGATATATTGTGATCTATCCCTCTGATGCAGACGATAGAGTTTTACAGTCATGAACGAGAAGAAGCTTCATAGGACAAGCAGTATTAGTATTTCATACCACTGAGATCTAATATATGAAAACGAGCAACAATGATAAGCATCTATTGAGTGCTTAATGTATACCAGATACACTGCTGAGTACTTTCTTGCCATTATCACAGTTAAGTCTCACGCAGAGCTGTTGAGATGGATGCTGTTGATATACCCTCTTTATAAGTGAGAAAACTCAGGTCTTAGGGAAGTTAAGGTACTTGTGCGTGATAATATAGTGAATGGAGCAGAATTCATCCTAGTTATTAAGACTTTGGAGCCCAAAACTTTACCCCCTACAATACACTTAGAAAAAGTCAGGGAAGTCGTAAGGGGATCAAACATTTCATGGGGATATTAAAAAGTCTGCTATGGCTAAGGAAAGGACCTGAATCTCCTTTTGAACATTTAGCCAAGTCTAAATAATTTGTACCAGCCTTTGTATAGTGGAGCTCTGAGATTTTGAACAACCACTTGCCCAAGAACTAAAGCAGATCTTAAATTGCTTTCAAAACAGTTTGACCGACAACACTCCTTATATGTAAGATGATTTCTACTTGAATGAGAATATGGGGCATGGATTCTTCAATTTCATGATGGATTGGCTGCTGTATCGATGGCTCATCTCATTCACAAGTCTTTTTGTCAACAAGTAACCAGAATATCACGGATGGCTCCTATCAAAAGCCCGTGTGAAAGAAATCCATTTTCATGACACGCCACCTACACCTACATTCTTCTGTGCATAGAATCATATACTAACACCATTATATCACCAGAGGACCATATTTGTGAGCTCACTGGAATAAATCCTACTTCTTAACTCAAATTGACTTGAATGTATTTTAATGTCATGTCATTGGCTTTCACCAAGAATTTATGAAATAATAGCCAAAGAAAAAGAATTTCTGCATTTGTTGAAAGTAAAAATAAAAAAAAAAAACACTTTATAAAACTTTCCCTAGTATTTTTAAAATCTTACATATTAGGTGCTAAAAGTTATATTCTAGATATAATATGATTTCTTTTGGACCAATGAATTATTTGGAAGTATGTTTTTATATTTCCAAATATACTGAATATCTATCATTGACTATTAGTTTAATTATATTATGATCAATTAATGTCTCTAGTATTGTCCAAGAACTTTACTATCCATTTCCTTACAGGCAAGAACTAAATATGCTTTGGATGCTTAGGAAAAAAATATATGACTCTTTAACTGTGTGACTATTTCAATTATGACAGGTAAGTCTGCAGAATTCCTTCCTTTTTCATTTTTTTCCAATTCTAAGAGAGATGTGTAAAAATCCATGAATATATAATCCATGAATATATATAATCCTTATATATAATTTACAATTTATAAACCTACAGCAACAAGGTAAGTAAAACCAAAAGAAATTACTAGACAAAAACAAATATTAGTGCTACTGAAACTAGAGGATGAAAAGCCAGTCTTTGCAATAAATCCAAGTAGGATAAAAGGAGTTGTAGCAGATTAAGAGCCTTAAGGGACACATAAATGATAGCCAAATTGTGAAGAGTCCAAATGTCCATCAACTGATGAGTGGATAAATATTATATATATATATATATATATATATATATATATATATATATATATTGCACACACAAAATAGAATATTACTCAGCCATTGAAAAGAATAATCTTGCCATTTGCAATGATGAGGATGAGCTAGAGTATATTATGCTAAGGGAAATGTCAGAGAAAGACAACATATGGTTTCACTTATATGTGGAATTTAAGAAACAAAACAGATGAACATATGTGGAGGGAGAGAGTGGGAAACAAACCATAAGACTCTTAGTAGAGTCTTGATAGAGAACAAAATGAGGGTTGACGGAGGGACGTGGGTGGGGAATGGCCCACATGGGTGATGGGCATTAAGGAGGTCACTTGTGATGAGCACTGGGTGTTGTATATAAGTGATGAATCACTGAATTCTACTCCTGAAACCAATACTCGCTGTTTATTAACTAACCAGAATTTAAATAAAAAGCTGAAAAGAAAAAATAAATAAAAATAAAAACTATATACAGCGTGTGATCATAGATTCTCTTCTAGTTTATACAAATGCTCTGTAAAAAAGATTTTCTGGGTACATTGAAGAATTTGGAGTACGATCAGGATTTCAGGTAAAATCATAATCTGCAAAAATAAAAATGCAAATAATTGAAAACAGAAGTTTGAAAAACAATTAAGTGTCCTATGTGCACATTTAAGTTACATGTGTACTTTTTCATTATAATATATATTTTATGTATATATATTTTTATGTAAATATATATATATATTTACATGTGTGTATAAAGACAAAAATTAAAGGATATGCCTTAGGGGGTGAAGAATAATAATTTGATCATCTTTTTTTTTTAAATTTTTTAAATTTAAGTTCAATTTGCCAACATACAGTATAACACCCAGTGCTCAACCCATCAAGTGCCCTCCTCAGTGCCCATTGCCCAGTTACCCCAACCCCCCTCCCACCTCCCCTTCTGCAACCCTTTGTTCGGATAATCTAATCATCTTTGCATGATGAGACATGTTGGTTTGTTGTCTGTATTTTCTAGCTACAATTGTACACATTTACTGCTTCTACAATGATGAATGTGTACTCAAATGAATGTGTACTCAAATATTATGGTGGATTTGCAAATTTTTCTATAAAGATATGCCAAGATTTGCTTAAGTTGTACAAAATTATGTTATAAAAGCCATATAAGTAATACATATTTTTCAACAATTTACATATTTTTAATAAGTCAATCCTTTTATCATTATGTAGCAACTCTCTAACCCTAAATAATTTTTTGGCCTTTAGAAACTTACCAATGAAAAACCTACATTTGTTTTTTGTTAGGATAACTGGTATTTTCCCCCCATTTCTTTATTTTCAAGTTTTTCATATCTTAATATTTGTAAATGTTGGCAATTGTAAATGCAATAGATCTTGCTGTTTTCAAAATTCCTTTTAGCAACATATCCTTGAACTGGTGAGTTTAATACACTTACCCTTATTTTAATTACTATATTAAATTTTATTTACATGATTTTATTATGTGCTTTTAAATTTCTATTTGTTGAAATTTGTTTAATTTTCTACTGTTAAATTTTCTAAGTCTATGTTTTGTTTTTTAAGTTTTCTTTTATGTTTTGTTTCTTCTGTGTGTATTTTTATGTTATTCCAACCACTTAAAAGGATTCTTTCTTAGATCTGGTTTGGTCTTCTGAATTTTTTGGAAAATATATTGTTTACATACTTTAAGTGTTGTATGGTTAAGATTTGAAGTTTCATGACTTGTATCCTTATTTGCAGTAATCAATATAAAATTATTCATCCATTTCATGTATGTTTGCATGTGTATGTGTGTATACACACATGTATGTACTGTATATGCATGTGTGTATGTTGATATATATCTATGTACGCATGCATGTATGTGCATGTCTGTGTGTATATGTATGTCAGTGTGCACGTGTATATATGTGTATGTGTGTATATGTGTATGTGTGTATAAGTATGTTTGCACATGTGCATGCACATGTATATGTATGTGTGTGGGTGTATGTATGTATGAATATGGGTATGTATTTGTAACTATGTGTGCATATATAAATGTGTGTATATATGTGTACGTCCGTCTGTGTGTCTGTGTGTATATATGCATGTGTGTAGGTATTATATGTGTATCTGTGTCTATGCAGGTGTATGTATGTGTGCATGTATATATGCATGTATGTGTCTGTGTTTGTGTGTATGTATGCATTGTATATGCATGCATGTGTGTATGTATTGTGTGTCTGTATGCATGTTTGTATGTATGTTATCATCACCTGGAATCCTATCAATTTGTACCCCGTTAATTCTTTGCCCCATTTTCATTTCTCCAATATTTTTTCCTTTGTCTTAAAAATATATAGTTTCATCTTGTTTCTAACAGGATCTGAAAGTCTCTCTCTTTTACAAAGGGAGGTTAACTCAGTTTCATTCAATTTCAGAATTCCTCTCATCTAAAAGTATTTTTCATTTTTCCTTTCTAATAACTTTATTTTCTATACTTGCTATACAACATGTTGTTTATTTTTATTTTTCATAATTTAGAAAATACATATTTTAAGATATTTTTTAAAAAGCAGTTCTTGAGGGTATATGCAATTTGCCATGGTGTTTGCCTCCCACCAAATCATCAACAATTTTGGGCCTTAGCTTATTTCTTTAGGTGTCCATTAGGTAAGACTATCATCTTAGAATGTATCTCTGATTCCCACTCAAATTAAGCTTCTATTAAATATCCAGACTCTGTGAAATTTCAGATTTTTGAGTCTCTCATTTCTATATAATATTATTTTTCCCTTTCCTTGAACTACTTTTCTATTTCAAGCTTAGTACTTCTTGTTTTCATATCTTTTGGCCTCAAAACCTTTGGATCATATGAAACTAAAATACAAACTGGTTTCTATTATTTTATGCAAACTTTTATTTTGATACAAGTTTACCAATGGCCCTTGAACAATGTGGGTTTGTACCACATAAGTACACTTATACACAGATTTTTTCAATAAATAAAGTTGTGTGAATGTATTTTCTCTTCCTTATGATTTTCTTAAAAACATTTTCTTTCCTCTAGCTTACTTTATTGTAAGAATACAGTATATAAGTATAAAACAAAATATGTGCTACCACTTATATTATTGGTATATCTTCTAGTCAACAATAGGCTGTTAGTAGTTAAGTTTGGAGAAACAAAAGTTAGTGAAATTTCACCTGTGTGTGTGGGGCGGGGGGGCATTGTCCAAGGGTCCACTGTACTTTGTCAGTTATTCAAATGACACCAAAATGTTTTTCTCTGGCAACTGTACTAGTTTCCTATTACTGCTACACTCAGTAGGTCAAATTACCAAAGTTTAGAGGCTTACAACAACACAAATTCTTTATGTCACATTTCTGGAAGTTAAAACTGCAATAGCATCGTCAGGGAGCTAAGATATAGATGTCAGCAGGAGCATGTTCCTTCTTGAGGCTACAGTAATATTGTGATTTCTTGCCTTCTCTAACTTCTAGAGATTGCCCACCTTCCTTGCCTCCTGACCTCACATCACTCCAACTTCTGTTTCTGTTGCCACATGGACCTCTGTCACTCTTCCTGCTTCCCCGTTAGGATGGCCCTTGTCAGTACACTGGGCCCATCTGGATAACCTGGATAATCTCCTATCTCACAATCTTTAATTTAATAACATTTACAAAATCTCCTTTGCCATGTAAATGTCCATGTAAAGTCCCTGGAATCTGTCTCACAGATTCCAGGGACTAGGACATGGACATTCTGGGGAGGGAAGCTATCCTTCATCCTACTATAGCACATATGTTTCACCAGTCTTCCTTCCATCTTTCCTTTCATTTTCCTTTCCTTCTTCATTTTTTTTTTCCTATTTTTCAATTTCTTCCAATTGGCCAAAAACTTGTTTTTCTCATTTCTCATTTTTCTGCCCAGAGATTTTCCACTTTCAATACTCTAATTTTTGAACGAGGAGGACAACTTTAATAGGTAAGGTTCTTTCTTTCACAATGCTCTCATTAATGTGAGAAACAAAGGCAAAAGAAAAATAAATTTCCTTACTACCTGCAGCCCACTGACCAGTCCTTTAAACCGGTAGAGTAACATTCCTCTAGGAACTCAGCTGCCTCAATGTTAATACTTTGCTAAGGGCAAAAGGTATCTCGGCCTGACCCCCAGGATCCTATAAATCTATGTTAACATATAAAAATTCCTTTGAAACTTCCTTTATCTCTACCCAACCCCCACCCTGGGTATATGTTGGCAATTATCCCCAAGCACACCCAATGATATACAACTGAAGGGTCTCATGACTGGGCTTTTACTAAACAATAATAAATGACCTTTTCCCAACAACAGCTAGCCCCCCCCAACCTTATTTCCAAAATTCCTTGGAGACTTCCATTCTCCCTAAGCCCCTCCCAACCTGAAAGTATATAATGGGCCACTCCACATGATCCCAGTGCAGCTTTTTCTGCCCAAGGGTCCTGTCCCATGCTGTAATAAAACTACTGTTTTGCACCGAAGACATCTCAAGAATTCTTTCTTGGCTGTTAGCTCTGAATTCCAACATCTTACCTACATCATCATTTTAGATTTTATTATTACTCTGAAAATAAGTTTTCATGTGATCCTTCTCAGAGTCATGTTCTTGGAGAATATCATATATCATGAAGTTTCCAAAACATAGGAATAGTTTTGTGGTTGACTTCTCAGGTGAAGTGAATTTGCAGTAATCCCATTTTGCCTTTAGTCAGGCTAATAGGACTAATTATCTCTTTCCTGAAGGCAGGGAATTAGAGCCTGCTCCTAGGGTCACAGTTTTTGCTACACCACCTAGTTGCATTTTCAGGAGTCTCTCTGCATTGCTAAGTTTTGCTAGCCAAGCTCCTTCATTTTACGGTAGATGTTTAATTTTAAATTACATCATTATGGATGGCGTATCGCAACTTCTAACCGTTCACTTCAAAATTAGGGGGAAAAAGCAGCACACTGATCCCCATGCTCAACTTCCTGGAGGATACCTTACTGATCTTCATCACAAATTCTCTCATATCCTTATGCAAGACATTTACATAAGAACTTTGGGGAATTCTAATGATCTTGTTTCTTTAAGTTGAAACTTTGAGGCACAAAATAAATATTTTAAAACTTTCCAGCTGTTGGTAACAACAGCAGACATGCTTTCAGGGAGCCCTGAACAAACAGTTGAGGTTTGGCTCTGTAATTACTTTAACAAAACATCCTAATTAAAAGGGCAATCCATAAGGAATTGGAATATTTCTCCAAGTTACTGTTGATCTTCACACTACGTAAGCCAAGCAGAGAATGCAAGAGGAACTACAAAAGTCACAGAAGGAGAGGGATTGCTTTTAACTATCTGCACTTCCCACTGCTCCCCCTTAGGGACTTGCAGGGCTCATTACCACTCTAATGAGTAGATCACTCCCTTGGAGTTCACCAGGAGACTCAAAAGCAAGAGGGAAAAGTTATGCAACCCAGTGTACCTAGGGAGGACAAACACAGCAGTTCTCAACCAAGAGAGATTTCTTTAGCTTTTGCAAAGAATGCTTCCCATTCCAGTTGGTTTTCAAAATGGCTGCTTCCCCCTTACCTATAATTTAAGGCAAATCAAAGCAATTCCATATTGAAATTTCTGACTTTAGGACTCAAAACTTCCCTACACTAGCCATGAAAGCCTTAGTAGAAGTCACTTTTATCTTATGATTTAAACATTTACATGAATAAGTTAAAATGAGATGAATATTTTAAGGAAATCCCCCTTATTTAAATATACATGTTTATATATTTATGTATTTATATATGGAAATAGAACAAACCATCAGGCTGTGTATTCCTTGGAGCTACTCATGACTCCTTCTGAGATTGTCCATTTGTCCAGATTTTTGATTCCTATCAAGAGTAACACTTTTTAATATTTCAATGATGCATTCAAAGTAAAAATGAGGAAGGAAGAGAAATAGAAATCCATTTAGAGGAGTATTTCAGTGAAAAGAGGTTATGAATCAATAAATTAAAAAAGCCTTGAGACCAAATATGTGTGGTCTTATTAATTTCTTACAGCCAATAAAATATTTTGCTTTTCAAATTTATTAAAACATATCTGTCCCATACTCATATAGTTATAAGCCCTAAAATCACTGTTTCCATCATGATTCAGGTGTGAACAATTTCGGGACACATGGGTGGCACAGTCAGTTAAGAATCCGACTCTTGGTTTTGGTTAGGTTTGTCATGATCTCAGGCTCCTGAGATCAAGCCCTGGGTTGGGCTCTGTGTTCATCAGAGTCTGCCTGAGACTCTCCCTCTCCCTCTGCCCCTCCCACTTGTGCTCTCTCTCTCTCTCCCTCTCTCTCTAAAATAAGCGAATCTTAAAAAAAAAAACAAAAAAAGAGTGAACAATTTCAAGTCATAATCCCAGTGCTATGTATGAGAAACATCAACTCCACTAGTTTTCTTCATTTTTTAAAAATATTTTATTTATTTATTCATGAGAGACACAGACAGAGGCAGAGACACAGGCAGAGGGAGAAGCAGGCTCCATGCAGGAAGCTCAATGTGGGACTCGATCCCAGGACCCCAGGATCACGCCTTGAGTCAAAGGCAGATGCTCAACCACTGAGCCACCCAGGTGCCCCTAGTTTTCTTCTATTAATTTTTTATTTACCTTTTTAGATTTCTAATGTGTACATTATGGACAAGGACAAGAACTGCCTCAATAATTACAATCCAAATAAAGAAGTGAAAGAATGAAAAAAGGCATTATTTTAAACATGTTAAAATGCATTAAGATAATTTGCGTATGAATAATACTTAGATGACTGAGGACACATTTTAAACTAATTGTGGCAAAAATAATTTTCCCAAGGCATTCTTATGGAAGAATATCTACTATGCTTTTCCTACACCCTTCCTTGTATTTTTAGTCAACCTTCTTTTTCTGAAGTTTTTAGTTCAAGTACTATTTGTTTTCATGAAATCTTCTCAATCACTGCAGCCATATCTGTTTATCTCTCCAGAGAACTGTTTCTACCTCTTTCATGTTTGTACTCTCCATGACTGGGCACACTGGGTGTTCTTAATTATATTTCATAATAATTACATCAATACTCAAGAAAGGAAAAAGTAATCAAGAATGTTGCATTCAGAAGAGGGACATTATTAAGCCAAGAGTATAGAAACTTTCAAAGAAATCCAATTAAACAACATTTATTCAGATTCTATTCATAAACACAGCATAGAGATTCTTGATTAAAAAAGATATATGGATTGGATTATAAAATATTGCATGGATATGAAAAGCAACAGTTAAATAGAAGGTTTGTGCCATCCCAGGGGCTGTGATTTTTTTTTTTTTTTTTTTGTTCCACTAGATTGTGAGTCATTTGGAGTGAGGAGAAAGAGCTCATAAGTCAAGTGGAGAGCCTCATTCATCCTGGATATTTTATAGGACCTTCGGCACCTCTGCTCCATTTATTTTCACTCCTTCCAGTAAGAGATATAGTCTCTTAGGTTTGGGTAAATGATATGACCTCATTTCTTAGAATCTTCTGCCTTGAATCACCGTCTTTTATTGTCACTGGGTCAGTTCTAGAGGATTCATGGAGGCGATGCTCCAATAATCTGTATTGGATGTTGGACTCACAAAACCTGGTCCTGAGTTTCAGATCCACAGCTACTAGCTTAGTGACTTAAATTAGTTAAATTTTCTTAGCTTAAGTTACTCTCCTTTAAAAGTAAGTCTAATAATATATACCTCATAAAGGTAAGTGAGAGGATAAAAGTATATATATTTTTAAAGTTGTTTTCTTAAGTAAATTGAAAAATAAGGTATTTGTGTAGTTTAACCTAACTGTGTTTAAATCCGATAGAGCCCATTCTCACGACTTTAGACCTAGCCACCCTGATCTCCTCACAATACTTCAGCCACCAATTGGGCTCTAGCTTCAGGATGACTGTTCTTGTCCTTCTGCCTGGAGGGCTCTTGTCTGATGTATTCATGTGGCTGCCTCTCCCACTGCCTGAGGGACTGTGCTGATATTTCCCCACTATCCTACAGTACTCCCTAATCTTTTACTATTCCCTCTATGATACTTTATTTTTCTTCATAGCATTTGTCATTGTCCATCTCTATCTCAATAAAATTTATGTTTTTAAATGTTTATTTTATTTATTTGAGAGAGAGAGAGAGAGAGAGAGAGAGAAGCAGACTCCCCACTGAGCAGGGAGCCTTTCTTGGGGCTCGATCCCAAGACCCTGAGATTATGACCTGAACTGAAGGCAGATGCCTAACTGACTGAGCCACCCAGGTGCCCCATCTCAAAAACTTTATATTCCTTGATAGTAGGGACCGTATTTATTACTTTACCTCTGGTACCTAAAATAATGCCTGATATATATAGGCCTTCAAGAAGAAATATATGTTGAATAAATAAGTACATGAATGTATCCTAATGTATTAATGAAGGCTATAAGCTTTATGAAGTATGACTTTGTGTAGCTTTACAAATTTTTGATTTATAATTCTGAAGACAAGTTTAATAACATCTTCTAAGCCTCAAGTTACTTTTCCATATAATCTAACCTTACCCCTAAGGTTGTCCTGAGATGACCCGTGGTTGTTTTGCCTAATACAATTGTTTATGCTTCAGCCAGAGTAGTATCCTCAAAATGGAAATAGAATTAAGTCACTGTTTAAAAAAATACTTTAATTACTTGCTTAAGATAAAGCACATTATTGCCTTAATGACATTCTTAGGACAAAATTCAAAATCCTTAATTTGGTCTTGCCAGATTTAGAACCTGCTAGTCCTGATAGTCTTTTTTCTCAGGCCTTGAATAGTGTCATGGTCTATCTTGATTTCAGATATGCATTCACCTCCCCTCTTCTTTCCTTAGTCTATAATGTATGCTTTTGCTTAGCAAACTCCTATTCATCCTTCTGGTGCTGGTTTAAATCAAACCTTCTATATGTCTGTTTGCCTGTCAATCTATTCATTCTTTGTTGATAAATAGGATATTGCCAATATTCAACCAGATTTGAACTATGAAGTGGCAATTTCCTATGACTACACCTGGAATGTCCTGTTTTCTTTCTCATGTTCTAAGCTCTACAAGGAGAGAATCATGCTTTTATCTACTATTGTACTCTCAGAGCTAAGCACAGTGCCTGAGACTTAGTAAGTTTCCTATGAATATCTTTAATGTGCCGGTAGGAATTACCATTATTGTGGAAATGGCATTTGTTGATTGTTTCACTGCCACATTAATTATTTTGTAAAACATAATCTATAATGATATGAAAATCATGAGTGATGGTAAATTATTTAGAGGAGGGAAAGATCAAGAAGGAGAAAAATGAGGAGGAGCTCAAGGAAGAAAGGAGGACAAATTGGAGAAAGGACACTGCAAGAACTGAGACAAGAATAAAAATGAGGGGAAGAGGGAAGGAGTAAAAGGAAGAGGAAAAGAGAGGGGCATAGCATTTTCACCTTATAGTATAACTTGGATACCTTCAGGTCTACCAGTGAAGCAATAAGAGGATTTTATTGTCAGTGATTTAGACAATCATCTTGTGCCATTGCATTTTCAATATGTATGTTTATTCTTTTAGCCACTTTTTCTTGGTTCCAGTTTTAATCACTTAGCTTGAAGTTTACTGATCATAACAAACTTCTTTTTCAAGCACCTTTTATTTTCATGAATTTATCCTTATTTCATTTGTAATTCTAATTCTATATGGTTTATTTCTGCTTTATTACTTCACACATTTTTTCCTGTTGCTCCTATTACCCATTTCTCTTGATTTTATTTTCTTATTAGTCATGCTGTTTTTATTTCAAAAGCTATTTCTTATCTGCTAATTTTGAAGATTTGGCTTATAAATTATTGATATGTGACTTTTATACAAATCTCAATGTCTCATCCACAATTGTCTCAAGACAACTATCAATTAAGTAAATAAGGCAGATTGTTCCTTATGCAAAAAAAAAGATGGTGTCAAATATTAATGACCATATCACAAGGAAGCAAAAAATATATATTGCTGTTCTCAGAAGTATCATAAAAGAGTCAGAGAAGCCCTGAGAAGTAATTATATTTCATGATTATTATCAGAAATTATAGCAGTTCCTGTGAAGAAAATTTTAAGGTTGATTATTCAATAAGATAAATTTTAAAAAGATTATTTCAAATTATTTTGAAAAAGCTATAAAGAATGTAATTAGTACATAATTATATATGGCATTGTTAAAGATCGACAGAGGATTTTGTATTTTGTTTTATTTTGCATATAGGAGGAATAAATATCCCTTATGTTGGAATTCATCAACTTCTATTAAGAGAGTCTTTGAAGCTGAAGTAACAAAGAAGATAGAAATCAGAATGATAGTGACTGGGGATAGGTCTTACCATCCAGATCATTCTCGGGAGTCTCTGCTGTGTACCAGTTGGAAGGTGGTCCAGTGCCATTAACTGTCATGGCTGACACTTGGAAGCTGTACTGACTTCCTTTCTCCAGTCCTACGAGAGAATTTTCCATCATGGAAAAAAAAAGTTACAGATTAACAAGTATTTCTAGCTGGGTTTCAAAAATTTTAGTAAAATTTTAACAACAGTAGGCATACTTTACGTGGATTGTGATTGTTGTGGTAATTGTTATTTTGGCCAAAAGGGCAGAAATATTACAGCAAGAAATCAAATGATTTTCCATATATTCTCATTTATTTTTTCTAGTTTATAAAATTGTATCCCTGAAAATAGCTTCTGGGCAGATGAAGAATATAAAATACAAACGATGAAGAAATAATCCAAAATAGCAAGGGTCATTTTTTTTTTCACAGTTTAGAAGAGGCCTGCCGATAAATCAAGAATAATCATTCTAAAAATTTATGTATCCATCATTTATTAAAGGTCAGTGATTATGTTTTCTTTGGGCCAAGAAAGAAGAATCCAAAGCCACTGCACGTAAGCAGAAAGTACTGGGCCTTTCATGTCTCAAAACCATTGCAAAGCATACTTTCTTTTGCATCACCTTCCATGCTAGAATAATGATGAAAGTCTATCTCCATGGTAACTTGGATATAACAATACTGTACATAGTGATGACTTCAGGACTTAGTTTAGAGACCACAGAGAACACAGGTTGATGAGAAATGGCCCACATATCACTAGTGTGATATGTGTAAATTTTTATATAAATATATTCCTTTTAGCTAAATCTCAAAGCAGTTCATTACCACGACAAATTATTATAAGACAAATGACAGTTGCTATAAAAAACATGTGATTTTTTTGAGACACTGAGGACTTGGCTTAAACTGACAAGTCCTTAAACCTCAAGGAGTTGAACAACCCTAATAAAGTTAAAAACGTATTCTTTCTTTATTTTTTCTATTAATCTAAAATGGCACAAATATTTGGTAATGAGAGAAATTCATAAAGAAAATGAAGTATTGGAGAAATGATGCTTATCATGTACAAAGTTAAGTATTTGTAGATTTCTGCAGAGGCAGATGAGTAAATCTTGGTCCTGAGGGGAATTCTAACTTAGTATTAATTGGTGATAAGGTTTTAAGTAATGGTTAGAATGGACTCGTTAATGTCCAGGGCAGTTACGTTCAATACATTGTACTATTAGAGAAGACAATTGATCAACTCACCCACACAATAGTATCGATGACACAAAATGCTATCTTCTTAAGAGGCTTCTAATTTTGTAAGATAAACTAGAAACCCCATGAAGACATAGACTGAGAATGGTTAGTATTGCTATTGTTTTTATTATTACTGGTGCTTTATTTGTACGTCCATAGATCCCACTACACTGCCTGACACATGGAAGGCACACATGCAAAGCAGCTGTTGAAAGATCCACTAAAACATTGTTTAACACACATGAAAACATGAGGTCAAAATACAATAGCCAACATCATCCGGTAGGCAGTGAATGAATGCTTTTGAACACAAGGCCTTTGTCATGGCTCAATAGGCTTGTGCTCACTTTGATTTATCCCTTGGTTCACATGACATTGATCTGAATTTGTTAACATCTTGCACCCTTTCCTAGGCACCATTGTTGATTACTGAGGCAGAGGGATTATAGAGGTCTTTCAGGAAATTAAAAATAATAGGGAGAGAATTCTGGGAAGAAATGTTTACCTAATCATTGTAACTCATGACTTTGATAGTTTTAGGCCATCAACAATAAATTATTTTGTAGTAAGTAGAAATTTAACTTCATTTTTCTTTGAAATGGATTGACAGTTGTGTTAATGTCATCTCTAACAGTGATTAGGGATACCAGTGGTGTTGGTCAGTTTCATGTGTCAACCTGGCTAGTCTAAAGTTCCTACTTTTCAATCAAAGACTACTCTAGGTGTTGCTGGGAAGGTATTTTATAGATGTGACAACTCACATAGTCACATCTATAGTTCATATTTAGTTGATTTTAATAAGGGATATTAGATAATCAGGGGTGGGGTGGGATGGGGTGGTGAGCCAGATCAACCTGGTGAAAGGTCTTAAGAGCAGAAGTAAGAATTCTCTGAAGAAGACATTTCACCTGCAGACAACAACTTCAGCTCAAGAGAGGTTTGACCTGCCTTTCCTAATAGCCTGTGATGTAGATTTTGGAATCGCCTAGCCAGCCATCATGATCAATTAAGCCAATTTCTTGTAATAAAAGTTTTAGTACACATCCCCACAGGTTCTGTTTCTCTGGTTGAACCGTGACTGACATACCATCTTATCACATGTAATATTTGACATATTGGTAGAAATCTTTTTGAATGTTCTATATTCTGTTCCACCTACTGGACTTAAAATCAAGTAACATTTTGTGTGCAGAATCTATCAACTTTTAGTAGGACTTTATTAAAACATCTCACTAGAAAGTAGATATGAGTAGTAAAAATATCTCACTAGAAAGAACTATTTCTCCTTATAATTTTGCCCAGTGTATCTTTACATATACTGTGTTGAAGATCTGTCAGTATCACAAATTCAGTTATGAGTAAAACAAAAACCTACTAATAGTTTGGAGTGAAATTATGAGGCTTTCAGAGACCAAGCATTAAGAATTCCCCCAAATGAGTCTTGCCTGACCAGCCTAACCTCCTGATCAGAATATCCTTTCCAACCAGGGAAGAAGAGCTGTTATCATCCTCTCTGATATCTATAGTGAAGGCTTAACATACTGTATATGTAGTCACTCTGAAACCCTGCCAAATTTCCTTGAACTATATTATATTTTAGCTTAAATTTTTTTATTTTGCATTTTATCCTAGACTATAAAATCTCTCTCCCGGGATCCCTGGGTGGCGCAACGGTTTGGCGCCTTCCTTTGGCCCAGGGCGCGATCCTGGAGACCCAGGATCGAATCCCACATCGGGCTCCCGGTGCATGGAGCCTGCTTCTCCTCCCTCTGCCTGTGCCTCTGCCTCTCTCTCTCTCTGTGACTATCATAAATAAAATAAAATTCTTAAAAAAAAAAAAGATTTAAAAAAATAATAAAAAAATAAAATCTCTCTCCCTAGAAACACCTTGAAATTCTAGATTATAAAACATTTAAATATATACATATAATCCCAATATTAAAAGAGATCTTCATTAATGTTTATTCAAATAATATTATTTAGATGCACGTATAACAAAGTGATCCTGTAAATAGAGCAGGAATACCTTTGGAATGAGAAATTCACCAAGGGAGGACACTTACTCAAGGGTTTTTCCTTGCTAGAAAAGTGCCTTAGATCATACCGAATCTGCTTTACTCTAGTATTGTCTACTGATAAACCCTAGTTTTATACAGTAGGGATAAAAGAAAACTGAATTCCTCTTGTAAAATGTATTTACCCAAATCTTCTGATTCTACATTCTGTCTTCTTAAACCTTTACCAACAGAATTAAACCTGAGACTCTCTTCACTGTCCAAATAAGTGTAGGATGCAGGATAAGTAGAACCAGACATGTGGCTTTCCAGAGAGGCCCTCTGTATGTTGCCTTCACAATTCTAGGTTGCATATGTTCCTACTTCTTTGTTGTGAGAGGTACTTCCCTGGCAAGTTTGAGATGTACTGAAAGCTCTTTTAATCTCAATTTCCCATAAAGGAATTAGGTATAATAACTGTTTTTTCCATCTTAGAATGTTCTTCTGAGAATCAAATGACAAACTGCAGTTTTACAGCAGTTTACAGAATTAATAAGCATTTAATAGATATAAAGGCAACATTTGCAAATTATTTTCAGATTTGATTTTCACATACTTTATGATTTTGCCACAGAATACATTATCACTCCCAGTCTAGAGATAAGGATAATAAGGTTCAGAGAAATTAAGCAAGGTTACCATGTGGAGCTTTAATCACAACCTGGACTGCTCTTGGGTGAAGACTCTTGGTTTCATCCTATCTCCTGCTGGGGCTCCAGAGACATTCTCTTCAGAAACCTGCCTGGCCAAGGCTGTCAGTAGTAAACATAAAGCCCTGTACAAATATGCAAGGAATTTCTGTCTAAAATGATTGCATAAAGAACTGAAAAATGAAGAGGTGGCAGGAAAGAATTGATTCTATAACTTGGCAATGAATTGAATTAAAAGTTTCCATAAAACTTCAAGTTCGGGGTATTGTTGAGTTTTTCTCTCACTTAGAAAAAATATGTTGCCATTTGAAAGAAGAGGTATCTTCAAAATTATAACAACAATCACCGTGAACAAGCAATTTTTTGAGCCTCAAACCTGATAGCTGATACCTAAAGATCTTTTAAAATCTATCCATCTATTCATTCATTGTTCATTCATTCATTCACTTAAGGTGGGGTAGAGGGAAGTCTGTCCGGAATCAAAAGCTTTTTTGTGTTTGTATTTCTAAAAGTTGTTATCTGGGATGTATTTCCTATGTCGGGCCAGGAGAAAATTTAAATAGCATTTTTTAAATAAATAGGTAGGAAAGCTTTGATTTAATTTCTTCTAAAGCTATGCAGCTCCTTTAGCTGCAAAGCTAATATTCAATTCTTATTATCCAACAGATACCTTTTTTCATTGTGCATTATTCCACTTTCTTTGTTCCACTTTGTGTACCCCTTTTATACACAGAAAATCATGCATTCATTGTCTGTGGTCAGCCACACATTACCTACAGATTAAGAACTAGTAGTATAGGTTTTCAATTCAGGCAGGATTAGTTTTACTCTACTGCTCATTAGATATGTGGCCTTGTAAAGTTTGCTTATCCTCCCTCTTTGCCTAAGTATTCTCATCAATAAAACGGGAATATATACATAAAAATTGTTACAATGACTAAATTAAAAAAGATGTATATAATGTGTTTTTTTTTCTAACAGAGCTTTGTCAGCTTTGTTGGAGATATTTAATGTATACATTTTGATGAGTTTGGACATATGCACGTATCATGAGACCATCACCACAATTGAGGTAATAAACATATCCACCACTTCCAAAAGATTTCTCATGTCTTCTCTCTCTCTCTTTCTCTCTTTTTAAATGGTAGTAACACACAGCATGAGAGCTATTTAACAATTTTTAAGTGCACAATATACTATTGTTAACTACAAGGGGCTGTATTGTATAGCAGATCTCTAGAATTTATTCACTTTGTAAAACTGTCACTTTACACCCATTGAACAAGGCCCCATTTCACCCTCCCCTTCTCCTCCGGCAACCACCATTCTATGCTCTGCTTTCATGAGTTTGACTTATTTTAGAGCTCATACAAAGGAATCATGCAGTATTTGTCCTTGTGGCCGACTTGTTTCACTAAGCACATCTTTCAGGTCTATCTATGTTGTTGCAAATGGCAGGATTTCCTTATTTTCTTAAGGCTGAATAACATCCTATTGTGTGTCTATATATACCAAATTTTCTTTATCTATTTGTCTGTCAATGGACATTTGAATTGTTTGCCTATCTTGGCTGTTGTGAATAAAACTACAATGAACATGTGAATGCAAATATCTCTTCTAGATCCTGATTTTAATTCTATTGGATATGTTCCCCAGTGTGAGATAGCTGGATCATATGGAAGTTCAATTTTTATATTTTTTTGAATAAACTCCATATGTTTTCAGCATTATGTCTATTGTCACAGTTCTTGTTGGTGTTATTATTGTTGTAAATGTTAAAATTATTTTTAATACCAATGATCTTTTACAGATTCATAGGAGAGCCAGAGTCATTCATAATAGAGTGGGGTAAAGATGACAATATTGTTTTATTTATTTTATTGTTTATATATATATATATATATATATATATATATATATATATATACTCCTTGCACTAGGACCTGAAGTGCCTACAATCTAGTTGGTAGATCTTAGCAATGTCGCTCTTCAGATCTCAGTTACCTCTTCTGAAAAACAGAAGGGCTGTGCATGAGATGAATGATGTGTTTCCTATTCTGTTCGCCAGGGACCTATAGTTCAATCCCTATAGTATATGGGGGTGGGCATGTGCCTGTATACATATTTGTGCATGTGTGTTTCCTAGTTGTTTCCAAGTATAATTTTATTGAAAAAAAAGTATCGTGTAATAACAATGCTTTTTTAGTTGTGAAAAAATATATTGTTGAAAGCAGATTGTCTTCCGCCTGTTTCTATTCCCAATAATAAGTGCCTTCAAGTGCTGTAATTCTGTTCTATTTCTAATTTTATAGGACTTACGGTAAGAGATGGTATGTTATTCAAAGAGTATCATTTTCCTTTATTCCCCTAATGTTAACCTTGTTATAAAATTCTATGCTATTGTTTCATTTTTCAGTCTGTAAAATACCAATGTGTGTTTATCATTATGTTTATTCTATATTGGCCATGAAACATAAGAAAACTCTTAAGTTCAATTCAAAACAACCTTCTCTGAAGAGCCCTCAAAAATTAAAAACAACATTTTAAAATTTAGTTGACATGGGATCCCACAATGAAACTGATGGCAGTGATTTAAAATCCTTGTTATAACTGTGAATTACTTTGTTATTGCAGATGCCTTATTATCCTAGTAAAAAATACACACAACAAAAAACACCTGTCTAACAGACAGAGGATTGTAAAAAAATGTTTGAGTCTCTACACCTGAATATTTATATCACTCAAATGAAGCATTCAAGCATTTCCAATTTTCTAACAGACAAATCAATATATCCATGTATCTTAAAGGTATTGGAAACATGGGGTCAAATCCTGTACCTTTTAAAGTACTGCAGATTCCTGGAGAAAATCAATTACTTCTGCAAACTAAAAATTGCATAAATTACTAAACATGTCCCGGGGACAAGTCAAACCTACAGTCAACCTACCAGTGTGCAGTACTTTCTGGCTCCTTGATGCTTTGTTGCACTGGAGACATTCCCATAACATGTAAAAATGCAACAGGCATTACCGAAGTTGGGTCACACATCAGGGGAGAGAAAGGCAGAGGCTCTGCAAAACTCGTTTTTAATGTTTTAAGGATATGAGACTATTCTCTGGAGACTTTTGTTTCTTCATTTCAAATTAAAAATGGAGTCGGTGTGACTTTGTTTTACAATAAATATCAGGCAAACTTACAAATATAACTGCCTAGATTGTTTATCTTCCCAATAACAAGCTAATAATTCATCCTATTTCTTTGCTTTTGGCCGGAATAGAATTAAACCAGGGTGGTAATTGATTATATCTCTTGCTGATTAGAAATTCTAATTGCCCAATATATTTTAGATGACTAAAACTATAGGACTAAAATATTTATTTTTGAATAAATTTTATTAGAGGATAGAATTAAAAAATTGTGTCCTCTAGAGGAAAAGTAAAAGGAGTCTGTAGTGAGTTGAACAGTGTCCCCCTCAAAATTCATGTATACCTGGAACTTTAGAATGTGACCTTACTTGGAAATAAGATCTTTATAATCAGTTAAGGATCTTGAGATGAAACCATTCTGGATTTAGAAGGAGTTACATCCAGTGACTGGTGTCCTTATGCAGAGATAAGAGAGGCATATCTACAAGCCAAGGAATGTCAAGGATTGCCAACAACAACCAGAGGTTAGGAGAAAAACACTGATGAGTTTTCTCTCAGAAACTCCAGAAGGAACCCACCCTGTTGACACCTTTATTTCAGACTTTTGGCTTTTTTTAAAAAAAATGATTTTACTTCCTGTAGAGAGAAGATCCTGAAAGTTTGTATATGTAGGGAGCCAGAATCTTGGTTTAATAATACTAAGCTGAATGTATTAAATTCCAGTTGCCAAAAATAAATACTAAACAGTTCATATCAGCAATTTCCTTTGGCTTTGTGGCTACTATTCTTCATTTATTTTCTGGACTACTGAGTACACTGTTTAGCTGTTCAGTGGGCCAGGAATTAGTTTTAGTGGTAGGAATTTTCAATTTTGGTAACCAAAAATCATAATATGACATTAGCGTCTTTTTGTTTTTCACTGTATATAAACAATTTCAAAATACACATTTTATTGTTGTTACAAATGTAAGTAATAATCACTATCAGTATTTTGGTATATATATTCATACAAATATTATCCTCCAGATTCATATTTTTAATTTATAAAATATGGACTCAATAATATTGATTAAAAGTTGTTATTCACTTAACAGTATGTTTTAGGTATTTAACATGTGATTTAGTATTTTTACATTATATTATTTTCAATAGATATACAGTATTTCATGATATGATTTTGACTAAAATTTTTAGGTAACTACCTACATTTGGATACTTGAGTTCTTTTTTTCTTATAATCTGCTATTAAAGCAATATTGCAAGGAAATGTTTATAGTTAAAAACTGTAGAAAATATGGCTGCAGAATTAGAGTAAATTCCTAGTAGAAAACTTAGATCATACATCTATGAAGATCTCTCTCTCTCTCTCTCTCTTTAATTCTCTGCCTCACACACAGGTATAACACATACCTCCACATTGCTTTCCAGAGAGATTCTAGAATCTTCTGGCTCACAGCAATATATGAGTATTCGTTTTTTCTCTCATATGCTTTCCAGAACAGGGTATCATCATCCATTTATGTCTTTATTGCTTTAATCAAAAGAAAATGCTCTCATTTTTGTTTCAATTTGCATTTCTCTACTAATGAGTTTGAACACTTTATCATGCATATTGGCTATTTATAGTTCTATAAATTGAATATCCAGTCCTTAGTTTTTCAATTGGAGCACTCATCCTTTAATTAATTATCATATAAAAAGTTTATTTTATATCTTAAATCGTTTTCATTTGAGAAGGAGGATAATTTTTAAAAAGGTTTCAGGGCTTCAAATGGCAATATCTACCAAAAAATATGGCATGGTGCTTGCTTCAGCAGCACATATATTAAAACTGGAGTGATAGAGAAGATTAGCACAGCCCCTGTATAAGGATGACTTTCATAAGGTATTCCACATTTTTTATGATATAGATCAAAATTTCAAGAAAGTAGATCCTGAGAGTTTTCATCACAAGGAGATTTTTTTTCCTTTTCTGTTTTATTGTATCTACATGAGATAATGGCTGCTAACTAAGCTGAAAGTGGCAATCATTTCACAATAAACACAAGTCAAACCATTATGTTGTATACCTTAAACTTACACAGCGATACATGACAATTATACCTCAATAAAACTGGGGTGGAAAGGCTTGGATATAGTCATCCATAGAGGCTTTTCTTCTAGCCTAATATTATATCTTAAGAATTATACTAAAAACTTTCAGCAAGGTTTTTTTTCAATCTTGGTGATTTCTTTCAAAATAAACTACATGTGGTACTAAGTATCCCCTTGAGCACATATGCCTCACCTCAACTTAAATTATTGTTATCTTCTCCCCAAATTTCATCCATAAAAAAGCCATAGTATCTCAGCTTTTCTTAAACTTTTAAAATGATGTGCTAGAGTCATAACTTCCGCTGATAGGCAACAATACCTGCCTAAGAGATTTTGTTCAGACATAAAACAAATAATGTTATTTTTGACAACCTATCTTGGAAGCATTCTCACCATCATGCTAACATTTTATAGGCATAAAAGACAGAAACAAGCAAACAAACAAACAAAAAGCAGAAGTAAAAAACCAGGTTTTGATCAAGGCTCAGAGTGTTGGTTGAACAGGTAGCTTAAAATGTATGTGTTGTGTCTGTGTGTGTGCACTATGATTTCAAATGAAGATTTACTGAATACTTGGTATAGAGAAAGGAGTAAATAAAGGGTTACTTTCTTCTTTTCTCACTTGCAGTGATACTTTATCTATGAGCTGTAAGTTCTGAGTTTCAGTTTGTATATTTCCCCGGACCCAGGTTTGCTCAACTTCACCCACCAGTTCTTACCATGAGCCACTGCTATATGCTTTGCTTCCTAAGTCCCTGGCAATAGTTCGTGCTTTTCTTAGCTATAAAGCCCTCTTGAGTATTGCTGCTACCCTAGACCAAGCCACCACCACGTGAAGTACTTACTAATAACAAGGAGAGAATTCCAAATGCTCTGACTTCTCAGGTGCTGTTTGGAGGTACAGAACAGGTAACAGCCTATTGGTAATTGGTAGACTTTGATCAATGACAGGCAAGAGACGAACTGCTCAGAGTTCCTATCCAGCCATTGATTATGATACACAGCACTTCATGTACTTCATGTGGCCTCTGAGGAGATACCCCAGGAAGCCATGAAAACACCATGGCCAGCTGAATGATACACCACCATCACTGATGTTTTTTCTCCCTTGGCTCACTTTCTTTGATCCCTCACTGGTGCTTTCCTGGGCTTGCAACCCCCACAGGTATTACCTTGAAAGCACACTTCAGACTCTGTTTTCTAAGAACCTGGCTGACATGAATTAAGGGTTCCAATAGTGGATTACTGGATTATTCATTTTATAAAATAAAATACATATTATCTAAATACCGCAATGAAACTGAATCCAATTGTCATAAAGAAGTTTGACTTCTTTATGAGTCCACAAATATTGCTACAAAAAGTGAATTTAATTTTATGTTTATGGAAAGTAGAATAATCAGTTTATTTCCCAAACTACCCTTTTCCACATTTTCCAACCCCTTCCTCATTGCTGGAGATTAGGGGGAGAGGGGCCAGAGTGACTTAAACTTGGCACCATTTGATTAGATGGCTTTTTAAAGTTATTAAAGTTAAAAGTTATTTGACAAGAGGAGCTGTTGTTGGATCATCAATGCTGAGAAATTAATATGGATTTCAAAAATCTGATATATTTATTAAGAGGATGATCCAGAAGCAAAATATGTACTGAAAGCATTTTAGAGAATATCAAGTTAAAAATATAGAGGTTATTCTTGTTCAGACCAATAAATGTCACCTGTCGGGAAACAAAAAAAAAGAATGTTCCCTGGAAGTAAGAGTATATTTTATTCCCAAAGCATTTAATTCATCAAAACCTTGCAATACTACACCATGTGAACACTGACCTGTGAATAAGTACCAGAGGTTGTTGGGCTCCAGTGTTTCCATCTCACCCCTGCGGGTCGTCTTTCTGTGTCGTATTTTATAGCCAGTAATAAATCCATTTTGTGTTCCTGATGGAGGAGGCAGCCAGCTTACCTTGATACTCTGCAAAATAATACATATAAATTAAAACATTGAAGAAAGTTAGGACAACAGGATGAGGTCAAAGAAATGACCCAAGCCTAAGTACGAATAAAGTGGAGAGGCAGGAAATGCTAGTGATTACCCCATAGAAGCAAATTAAAGCCATTCTTACAATCTGGCAGTACTCCTCTTTGTGTAATTTTGACAAAAACACACAATTCATTTGATTGATTACATGCATTATTACCTCTCCTTTGTAAATACCACTAAAATGACAGTAAAATATTCTAAAGGATACAAAGCTATAAGGAAATAGAGAATAGGAGTCTAATGGATGAGGGATGTTAACAAATATTTAAGGGGTGCAATCTAAGAGAAGTGTGGTGGCTGAGGCAAAGGAGAAAGATGAAACCTAAATTACCCCTTAAGAGATATTAATGAAAAACAAGGTGATTTGCATGGCAAAGGTCAGGGAGGACTAGAAATTGTTGCTTCCAAAATACCTTTAAAGACAAAACTGAAACATGGTTCTGAAATAAAAGATGGATTGAAAGTCCTACCCACATCCAGTAAAATCACTCTACTGACCCTCAGCGACCTGGAAGTAGCTTGGAATTTTTTCCTTAAGGGATATTGAAACAGAATCCATAGATTCAGATATTAGGCACAGAAGTGAGAAGAGATGAGGGCAAGGAACTAATTTTTGACTTATTAAGTCAAAGACACCAAAGTCGTCTTCATCTGCATTCAGAGTAATGACAACCAGGTGTATATTCCTCAGGCAAAATATCAGGTAATAATTCTCTAGAGAAAATTATAAGTTTGGCCCTAGAGAAAATTATAAGTTTGGCCCTAGAGAAAACAACAGTCAGGTTTCTGATTAATCCCCCAATTATGAGGCTCCCACTTAATAACCCCCATTCATGCACTAGAATTTGCACGTTGCAATCATGTTTTAGTACGTATTTCATTTTAATGTAAACCAACAACTTAATACTACCAGACATTTCTTAAAAAGCCTTTACTATAAAAGAGGAAAAAATACCTAAGAACATAATGGCCCTTGAAAAAAACAGCACTGATGCTTAGAGCAAAGAAAGGATCCAAAAAGCTCATAACCCAGATAATCTTTTTTTTAATTTTTATTTATTATTTATGATAGTCACACAGAGAGAGAGAGAGAGGCAGAGACACAGGCAGAGGGAGAAGCAGGCTCCATGCACCGGGAGCCCGACGTGGGATTCGATCCCGGGTTTCCAGGATCGCGCCCTGGGCCAAAGGCAGGCGCCAAACCGCTGCGCCACCCAGGGATCCCTAAAAAGCTCATAACCCAGATAATCTAAGAGAAAATATTACATTCATGAAAGGAATAAAAATACAGAAAAAAATGAAAGATTCTTTTAAAATGTTATAACATTTATAATTTGGTTGACCCGTTAAATATTCAATAAATAAGTTGGAAGATAAATTAAAGAGAAATTTCCTAAAATTCAGTGGGGGTAAAAAGATGATCATAGAAAACTGGAGAGAGAAGATAAGAAAACAGAATTTTAGTCCATAATTTCCAACATCCAACTAATAAAAGGAAATAATAATTAAAAAAAAACAGGAAAAATAGAAGGCAGAAAATTAGCAAAGAACAGATACAAAAACCCTTCTCCACCATAAAAACCTTGAAGATTTGAGACTTCAGTCTAAAAGGGATTATGGAATGTCTGACATCATGCATGAAAAAAAAAAAAAAAAAACAACATTAAGGCACATTACTGCAAATACTACAGCCTCATGAGGGAGAGAGGATCCAAAGGCTTCCAGAATGGAAGGAAAAAAGGTCACATAAAAAATGATCAGAAGTAAATATGGTAAGGAGTCAAATTTCTCAACAATATTCGTAGTTAGAAAACAACAGAACAGCACTTATAAAATTCTAATCTTAAAGATTTTAAACCTAGAATTCCAGGGCTATACAAACAAATTATCAAGTTTATTTTTTTTAATTTTTTTTTATTCATTTATGATAGTCACAGAGAGAGAGAGAGAGAGACAGAGACACAGGCAGAGGGAGAAGCAGGCTTCATGCAGGGAGCCAGACGTGGGATTTGATCCTGGGTCTCCAGGATCACGCCCTGGGCCAAAGGCAGGCGCCAAACCGCTGCGCCACCCAGGGATCCCAAATTATCAAGTTTAAAGAAAATATAACACAAGTATAAAAATAAATGCTTATATAAGTACAAGTATAGGAACTTTTCAGAAATACATGGTTTCAAAGGTATCCATCTGCATTCCCTTTATCAGGAGGCTAATGAGGTTATGCTTCAGGAAAATGAGAGTACAAACAGGGAGAAAAAGATATGAAATCCACGAAACAGAGAATCCAAAACAGAATTAAAAATATGGAATTCTCAGGAATACAGTGAAGAAAATTCTAATGTGATGTAAGATTGGGTATAAGGAGATATAGACTCAAAAGAGTACATACTGTACTATTTAATTCTATTTATATGGAATTCAAGAATAAGAAAACTAATTCATAGAAATACAACACAGACCATCAGTTTCCCATGGCAGTCGTACTGGGGGATTGATTGGCTATGTGAAGAAGAAGACTTTTTAGGGTGATGGAAACATTCTGCATCTTTATTTCATGTTTTTTTAAGATTCTATTTATTTATTCATGAGAGACACAGAGACAGAGAGGCAGAGACACAGGCAGAGGGAGAAGCAGGCTCCATGCAGGAAGCCTGATGCGGGACTTGATCCCAGGACTCCAGGATCATGCCCTGGGCCGAAGGCAGGTGCTAAACCACTGAGCCACACAGGGATCCCCTATTTCATGTTTGTTACATGAGTGGATACAATTGTCAAAATATATCATTATGGGCTTAATTGTGCCCCGGCCCCAAATTCACATGTTGAAGTTCTAATCACTGGTAGCTGAGAATTTGAGTGTATTTGGAGGTAGGGACTTTGAAGAAATTGTTAGGTTAAATGAGGTCCACTAGCATGGGACCTAATCTAACATGACTGGTGTCCTTATAAGAAAAGGAGATTTGGAGACACACACAGAAACCCTTGTGAAGACAGTGGAAGAATAGATCCATCGTAAGTCAAGGAGAGAGGACTCAGAAAAAACAACTCTGCTGATACCTTGATCTTGATCTTTCGGCCTCCAGAACCCTGAGAAACCAACTATCTGTGGTTTGCTTGGGTTTCCTCGTTGGTGGGGTTTGCTACAGCATCCCTAGTGAAATAATACATTCATAGAAATAAATACTGGAGATTTCTGCATTTCACTCTAATTAAGTACACCTTAGAGAAGAAAAAGGACTAGAATGAAAATGAAGATGAGGACAAGGAAGAGTAGAAGGAGAATAAAAGGAAGAAGATTGGGGAAGGAGAATATGAACGGAAGTATACAAGAGTGCTGAATCCTGACATAAAAATAAACCTGTAGGTGGTATCTAAAACTGGTGAATTAAAGCTAAGGAAATAAGGGACATTTACTTGAACACATTATTGAAAAACATGATGGTAAATTCCAGAAAAGAAAGACTGATGAACATGTTAGTGGGAATAGGGTTTGGGGAGGGAAGAGTCTATTGGTTTTAGTTACAAATCTATTTGAAAAAAATAATGAACACAGAATACCTTGATGAATATTTAGATTAATTATTTTTAAAGGATTTTATTTATGTGTTTGTTTTTTGTGTGTGTGAGGGGGGAGGGGCAGAGGGAGAAGGGGAAAGAGAATATCACGCCAACTCATGGGTGAGCATGGAGCCCATCGGAGGGGCTTGATCTCATGACCCTGAGATCCTGACCTGAGTTGAAATTAAGAGTTGGACACAACCGACTGAGCCACCCAAAACCCCTAAATTAATTTTTTAAATAGACATATGAAATTGTTCTTTTGAGGTGTAAGAAATAAATGACTGTCAGAAACAGGCCAGACATAAAGTCAAGGAATGGATTTCTGAGTCCCTGGCCCACAACCCCTAGAACGCTTTGATATTGTTTCAATTATGTGGAAGTATAGCAGAGGCAGGACAGTATTCTCCAGGGAGATAGAAGTCTGAGACTCTTCTAGATTACTACAAATTAGCTATTTTTTTTAAAGATTTTATTTTTTACTCATGAGAGACACAGAGAAAGAGGCAAAGACATGGGCAGAGGGAGAAGCAGGCTCCCGGCAAGGAGCCTGATGTGGGACTGGTTCCCAGGGCCTGGGATCACATCCTGAGCCAAAGGCAGACGCTCAACTGTTGAGCCACCCAGGCGTCCCACAAATTAGCTATTGCTCTACAAATGAGTAAGCGCCTTTATAAAAGGATTTTTAAAAAGCTGTGTAAAGTCAGTTACTTGCCCAAATATTTTTAAAATGTCAATGACATGCCAATTACAGTCAATTCTTGTGATTTGCAGGAACCATGTTCTATAATGCTGCTGCAAACACTGAATTTGTAAATATTGTAATATTGCTCCCAGGGAAACATAGGTTTAGGTTCTTAAGAGCTTTTGTTTACATTTTTTCAACTCATCAATGCATAACCTTGTTTTATGTATCTATCTGTTTAAAGATATCTAATATTGTTGTTGATACATTCACATTGAACTCATGGCCAATAGCACTATACCTCATGCCAGAATGAAGTTTATCTAACACATGGATTTTCTCCCTAAAGCACGTCACAGTCTCTTGCAATAAGTGATACTAAACAGCACATCAGCATTATGCTTGGGGAGCATATAGCAAAATCACCAACAGAAAGCAAAACTAAATAATTAAATGCCAAAAAAAAGTGACATTTATCTGACCGCCCAAAGGACACTTGGTTACAAAACAAGAAGACAGAGTGTCTCCTTGTTCAACCTCAGCTGGGAATGTGTGCTTCTGGAAACTCAGATTGTTTCATGGTTGTGCGTGTGTGTAAATCAGCAAATGACTGGGAAGGTACTGTGGGTATTGATTTGCGGTTATAAATACATTTTAGCAGTAGGTGAATCTGTAAATACAAACTCTGGAAATAATAAGGATCAAGTGTAATTATACAACAAATACATTTTAATAATTACAGAGGAACCTCGCTAGGTAGAATTAATCTCATGATTTAAGTCAGAATATATCTGAAAGAGTATGGTACTACTGAGACCATTTATCTCACCCTCATTACCCTTTAAATGTGACAGATTAAATACCACACTCAAAAATATTTGTTAACAATATTTTGTTTCCAGGAATGGTCTAAGGACCTTATATATCCATGTGAGTCATGTTTTTTACCCTCATAATGAACCTATGAGTTAAGATATATTGTTCCTTTTTTTTGTACAAGCATATAAATTAGGACACACATGAGTAAGTACCTTGAACCTATAAGGCCACCAAGTGATAGAGGTAGGATTTGAACTGAGACTATGTGACTTTGAAGCTGGCATTCTTTACTATTTAATATTGCCTCTCATGGGAGTTCAGGAGGCTGAAAGTCTAATCCATTCAGTTATTATCCATTTAAAATATATTAACTGAATCTCTGTTGTGTAACAGATCTTTGGGACAATAGAAGCATCCAGATAAGTCATAGTATATCCATCCTGGTTGAGGAAATAGACACATAAACTGTTGACGAAAACACAAAGTGTTAAAGGTTAAAACAGAGTCTCAGAAAATACAGTGGAAATAAAATAGAGGGAGAAATTAATGCTGTTTCACATGGTCAAGAAAGACTTCAAATATGAATCAAGAAAGATTTCAAATATAAGTAGAACTTTATGGAAGGGATAGAAAAGATATGTAAGACAAAGGGAATGTCAAGATCAAGCTCAAGATTTCATGACAATGTACAGCATCTCCAAGCAGGGGTCAAGTAGTCCCTTAATGGCTAGAGCAAATGTGACATATAGGACAATGTAATGGAAAGGTAGATTGGAAAAAAGTTAAAAGTCTTTTGGAACATGCCAAGGAGACATAGGTTAGCATGCTCATTTAAGGCATGTGGCTAAAGAGACAAACTAATGAATAAAATACTAATATAATGCCCCTGGACCCCAAAGAATACATAGCCTTAAATACACATACCCTCACCACCCCTTCTCTCCATCCTCCTCCTCCCACACATATGTATGCACACATATGGACGTGTTCTTTGTTCTCAAGTGTTTTAGAAACTAATAAGGAAAATCAGCTTTGATGAACACCTTACTCCACTAGTTATCTTACTTTTATTTTTCAATGCTTTAAGGTAGCCATGACAGATTTTATTACCATTTTACAATTTTACAGAAGAGAAAATTGAGGCACAGAGTTAAATGAATGGGGATAAGTCATCTTGTACTATCCAACATTTTTGTTATCTTATGCTAAAATAATCATAGAATTTCTACTTGGCAATTCTACTTACCTAAATTCTCTAACAAAATATTCTTGAAAGGAATGAAATCTGAATTTAAATAATTGGTTTTTAATACATCCAATCAGCCTTCCCATAAGTAGCCCTTGGCAAATCAAAAAGGGTTATTTTCTAAGGACTACGAGTTTATTTTTTCAAGTCAAAAATAAATTCAAGTAGAAAACAAAATACAAATAAAAACATTAAACTTCAACCAAGAGGTAGAACCTTATGATTTCCAGTCACTACTTTGCTGTGTCTCTGTTGAGTGACCTCTTACAAGTCTTATAAATGACCCTAATCTCAATGCACATATTGAAACAAGGAGAATAATTATGCTTTAGTATGTCTACAAATGGTTGTAAATCACTTGATAAGCCTGGAGAACTAATTATACTAATGATTACATGAGCAATACTTAGTTTTTGACAGATAATAATTTTTCTTGATCATATTTGAGGGTTTTCAATGATTGTATAAATTATTCCCACATAGCCAATACCTTAATATCGATGCCTAGCAGCAATTAATTAATAGAATCAGTTATACGCTCTACACACCAGGAGGCAAAGACCCTCAATGGTTATCATTCATCTTTGAACGTAATTTCATCACTTGTATTCATTTCCATAGATGGGCAGCAGCTAGGTTTATTAGCATCTTTTATGCTTTCCCATTGATTTCAAGCAAGCACCAGCAGATGGCAAAGGCTCTAATGGTCAAATTCTTTCCTTGTAGGTTCTCCTCCTGCAGATATGGCTAGTTGTCCCAAATTACGTTGTTTTGGGAAATTAATTGAAAGTATTCAGTAAATTTTTCATATTCAGTTGCAATAATATATATTATTTTCTGTACAGGACCAGTTCATTCAGGGCTCAGTAGCTCAGACTTCATTGCCCATTTCCTCACAAAGCCACCTAAAGCCCTCACTGTTATGGGAACATTCTTGTACCTAGTGTTCATGGGTAAGCCTGGTAATTATTTTCATTAAAAATACTTAAAACATGACCTTTAACATTTGAAAAATCAATTCTAATAGCTGTGACTTGACTTTTGGTTTTTTCATCACTTGAGAGGGTGAAATTAAATTCTGTTCAAGCTGTTGCTAGTGTTCTATCTTGAATCAAGAATTAATTTCACTTTATTTTTTCAGATTTGAAATAAAAGAAGAACTGCAATATTTAGCTTCCCCAGATCCTACCATCTCCTTTTTGATTATCACAAAAATGAATTAATTTCCAAATTAGCATGGTGGGAATGGTTAGGTTTACTGACCAAAAAGGAAAGATCTCCTTGACCATTATTGTCTAACTTTTTGAGATAACACTGTTCTATTTAGTGAGGTATTATCCTTTCCATAGACTCCATTAATTCATTTCTTTACTTTTCCTTTACTCTAGCATATGAGTAGTATGTAACAAAACAGAGAAAAAAAAATTGATAAGTCCACCACCCCAGCAAGAAGTTGCTGTGGCTGAGGTCAAAGAGGTTGATACCTGTTTTCCCTAAATTTTCCTCAGAAGCCACATTTCATAGTTTCTCTTTTTAATTTCCCATATCGCACTGCACACTGACATTTTGCTTTACTCTCTAGAGTGGACTGCAGAGGAAGACAAGCCCCAGTCGAAACATATTCAGGGACTGTAGGGAAGAGGCTTCCTTTTTTTTTTTTTTTTTTTTTTAAAGTGGTTTCATCTGGATGACATTCCCATAGAAGGGCACCATTTGAAAGAAGGTCCTTGCAGCAAATAAAAATGCCTTGGCCAGAACAGCGGGAATCTAAGGATCTTGAAACTTAATTGAAAATAAGTTTTGAACTCTGGCCTGTATTTCTCTTCTGTATTTCTGGTGACTTCTTGAACTTCATGTTGAAGAATGAAATATGCTCTCAGTACTCATGAAGCCCTATAGCTTTTTATTAAAGAGTGCCCATTGGCATTTTTAAAGAGTCCCTATTTACTGTATCCCTCATCTGTCTCCTTATTTACATTCCCTCTGCCACTGCCCTCAGACCTTAATTACCATTGCCCAGAATATTGCCACTGCTAACTAACTGGTCCCCCTGCCTCCAGATGTCACCAGCTCACACCAATTCAGTTACCTTTCTGCTCAATGGACCAACTAGGTTCTCTGAGTCAGTTTTCTTATCTGCAGTATAAGCAAGCGATCCTAGCTCAAAGGATTGTAGTGTGGATTAAAGGAGATGATGGGATGGGAACATGCTTGGAACTTCAAGGGAGGGAAGGAGGAAAAAGAGTGAGGCAAGAGGTCAAAAAATTAAGAGATGGATAGAGGGAGAATTAAGGCAAAAGTAAACAAGGGTCCGACGGAATCAAGCAAGGAAGACCCTGTCCTACAATGATGCTTGGAATGTGGACTTACTTGTATACTGACTCAACAATTTTTCTTCTGCACATCAGGAGCATTGAGAGAGATAAGTTACCTAATAACACCCCTTAAACTCTTTTTCTTCCATGAATATTTACTGAGCAATTTACTCTGTAGAGCGCTATTCACATTTCTTGGGGTAGTCCATAGAACTTTCTGGCATGGGTGGTAAAGAGAAGTTGGAATACAGTGGAGACTAGAGGAATGTGAAAAAGTGAAGAAATGCTATGTATATTTTAGGAGGTAGACTTGACAGGACACCATGATGGAATGTCAGGTGTAAAGAAGGAAAATTCATCAGCATTGACTCAGGTTTCTGGCGTAAGCAACTCAATAGATGATAATGCACTTACTGGGATAAGGTTGTCTGAAAAACAATACACTTTCAGAAAAAAAAAAAAAAGTTTACTAGACCTTCCAATAGTATCAACAAAGGCTACCCATATTATTAATAATATTCTAGTTAGGGCTGGGAAGGATATTTTCTAATTTTAATACTTAGAATAAGTGATACCTTAATAATATCAAACTTATATAATAACATTTAATATTTAACCTTTGATATTTATCTAAATACTTGATAAATATTTCATTGGTGCAAAAATGAACTAAATTGAATTTCAAACTGGAATAGAACTCAATTCACCAATTAAACAGTATTTTGAATTTTATTATGTGTATAATTGTGTGAATAATTTCCAAAAAGTGTTTTGCCTTTTTATAAACTTATATGCTTTATGGGACTGACAGATTATTGATTTGATAAAATGTCAATAAAATATAATGAAGTTCTATATATATTTTTCTGCAGTTATATACTATTCTTGCAGATTTGACATGTTTTCACTTCACTATCATAAATATGCAATCTCTTGTGATAAGTGAAGTCAGAAAACTGGGTAGCATACTAAAATTGGCATTCTTGAGTTCATGTAGGCAACAGTTATCCAAAATGACATAAAGCCCTGTTAGCAAATACTTTGTGTGACACATTTCCAGAGTGAGGTCTCTTAGTACCACTCAAGTCTAAGTTAAGTATTTGTGCAACAATAAAAGTGTTTACCTACAAATTGAAATATACTCAACTTTAAATAAAATTTTACATGCTAAATCCAGGCAAGAAACATTGCTTTGTTTTACTTAAAAATGATGAAATCTAGCCTGTTGTGATCTTGTTTAATGACTTTGAAATAATATGTTTTTTCAGTAGGTTAGTTTAGTTGTAAAATAGTCTTCCTTTTATCTCTGCCCTGGTGGCCCTGGATTCTCATAGACAGTGCTGGGGGGACTCCTACCTGGAGATTAAACCTACTTGATCTACTCTGGAAAAATCCTGTTCCTGGTTATGTTGTGCATTGGGACTTTTCCTCAGGTTGCTCAACTTGAAGCCATATACTGCAAATCCACTTTGATTTGGGTCTTGGTTTTAGTAACTGGGTTTCTCTGGCAGGGATGCTGACATGCGTCTTTCTCAATGTTCTTTTCGGGTGGCAATCTTCCTGGTTCTTCCAAAGCACCCAAGACTGAGTCCTCCAGGAGCTGGTGTCTCCTTTGTGAATCTCTGAGGCTGTCAGACTTTCCTGACAATAGGTGTTCACCTCTCTGAATCTAGGCATTACCTGCTTTCATACTCTGAACTGCCCAAACCTGGTTCTGATTTACCACTTGAAAGTCCTTGTCAGCCCTTTCCGACTCCACCTACCAGGTACAGCTGCTATTTACTTCTGTGTCTGGATACTGTGACCAGTCTTCCTGAAGGAACATCCCTAGTCACCTTCCTTACTCGTGATTTAGGGGCACAGCCCTCCTGACACTGGGTCTGAATTCCACCCTATTCTTCCCACAGAGCTGTCTTTTTCATGGAAAATGCCATGGGCACATACAAGATTTAAAAAAAAAAGTGAGAAATGGCTTCTGAAATATGCTCCATTTCCTATATGTTCCATTATTATATTCCTTGATTAAAGTAAACTGGGCCAAATTTAACTTGATGCTGGGAAACTGACCTGCCACCACTTTTCTCTGTTCCTTTCATCTAATTCTGAGAGCTCAAGCTTCACAATTCCAAGGAAAAAAAGGGGAACCTAATCACTTCTCTAACCTACCTCATTTTAGTAAAATAGGGGAATTGAATCAGTAAACTAAGGTCAAATGGGTTTCCAAATCTATATTGTGATAGCATCAATCCATCACTGTCCATGGAGATGCAGGGGATCCCATGTATACTGGTAATTTGCAGCCCGATAAGTTAGTAGTTTGCATACTTTCAAAGCAATAATTAAGATGAATTTCCTGTGTAATTTAAAGATGAGGCACAAAAGTCTATCAGAAGAAAAGGGGAAGCTGAGTGTGGTCCACAGACTCTTTTCCAGTGGGATCCCTAATTCAACTCTGATCCCAACTTTGCATACCTTTTCTACACAATAAATACTAGTCATCTCTTTAAAAATGAACTCCAAATGTTTAAGTAAAGCTTAAATCCTAGGCACAGGTGGATGGAATTATCCTCGGGACTTCCTTAGTCTTATAGCTCATGCTTTAAAAATCTTGCTGGATAATCCATCTAGCATGCAGCTCTGAATTGTTATTCAGAGAAAGAGAGAATAGTATTTTGCAAATAAAAGATATTCAATAAGTATAATAAGATGGATGACAGAAAACATAATGTTCCACTCTCAGCTGTTCATTAATTTGCTAAGTGATGTTAGGAATCATTGACCTAGTTGCATCGATTGTACATCACAGGACTACTCTTTCTTTCACCTAATTGTTGAGAGAAAGAGTTTAGAAATGTAAAAACACTGCAAAATACAAAGCCCTACTCTTATTTTAATTATTTTTTTTCATTTTATAATTGATGAGTTATCAGGATTACATTGGCTTATATTATTGTGTATCAAAGACCTAAAACTACATAAATGAATGAATGATTCTTATTGAGGCAACATTATCTTCATACACACTTCATCTGACCACAACAATTAGATTACATTTCCCTGGAAAACAACTTTCTTTGCTGCTCAAAAACCATTCAGTGCAATGTGTAAAGAGGTGGTTTCTTTATGGTAGAAATGGTGCTTTCTCTGTTGATTACAGAAACCCTGTTGGGGTTGATTCTCCAGTATGCAACTATGTATGGTCTCTATTACTGGAAGAAAATGAAGAAAAAAATCTACTATTTTTTTTCTTGCTAGCCAGGCTTTCTTGGCCAACTAAATAAAATTAACCGAATATGTCTAAACCAACCAAGAAAATCACACCCCAAAACAGACTATAGTCCACATTAAAGGGAATAAAAAAAAGAAAGGTAGAATTGGTATGTATCTAGCATCTTTTTTTTTTAAACTCCTAGATTTAAAATAGAATTTTTTTTTCATGTGATAATTTGCTATGCATAGCCCAGTAGCCAGGCCTGTTTTATTCTAGGTCCTAGAAACTGGGAATGTAATTTCTAGGAGGTATTCACATTTTGACAAAATTCCATTACGATAAAGCAATTTGGTTGTTCCCTGGAGTTCATGATAAAGCAATCTTACGAGTAATACATTTCAGAATTTGTCAGTACCAATAGACTTTATTCTCCAGTACCCAAGTCATTCCCTGGAAGTAAGCTGGATGTTTAGGGAGGCTCATTAACTCTTTCCGATCACTAGGTCCTTTCTCAGAGTATTCATTTCTACTAAATAAAACTACTAAAAGCAATGTAATAGCCTTGATGCAGGAACTAGAGATAGGAAAGCCAGAACACAAATACATCAGCAGAGTTATATGTAAAATTACACCCTTCAAAGACACAAGAAAATAGACCAATATACAATTTAAGACAGAAAATACAGTGTCTACTTATTTCTCACTTCTTTGGTTGGTTTGTTTTAGAACATGGAAACCAAGATACTATTTGAGCAGTGGGGTGAATGATGTAACTTCAGAATAATTGATTTCACCAAATATTTAAGCAGCTGAGTCAAGAGATAAGAGTTTGAATATTAATTTATACCCAATGAAAGTTTTTTTTTACATATGGGATAAAATGCGTTATCAAGAATAACCGGTGGGGACTCACAGTATTGCAATAATGCAGTCATATTAAAATGATCATGATACACCAATTGGCCTTTTAAAAAATGAAATATTACTTAAAGATTGTACAGTACCCAGTAAGAGAATAAAAACCAAAGTTTTTGCAATGCTACATACTAAAAATTGTTTTAGTGACAAAACCAGAACTGTTTTCACAAAAATAATTTCTATCTAATATTTATAGAATAAATATGATGGCAAATGAATCTCATCCTATACAAAATAATGCCCTCTATGCTTTAATGTACATTAAAATTTAGGCATGCCAAATATTTAGGGATAAACACATAGAGCTGGGTCTATATTGAATAAGGGAAAATGTTACTACAAAACAATTAAAAAAAATACAGAAAAGGCTATTTAACAGAAGCATATCTTCAAGCAAACTGTCAAATTAGGCCCTAAGTAATTAATCTCTGAAACCAGCAGGCTTTCAATCTCAGAGCAACTATCTCAAAGACATGACTTACCATGTAATTACATGGGACATTACAATGTATTTATGAGGTCATTTGTTACAATATACAGTAATTACAGAGTACTTACATAGCTATTTATGTCTCATAAAATGAAGTGAGACTAAATATTTTAATTGTGTTGGAGAAATAAAGAGAAATATTTGAGTTCCAAATGTCAGGTGAGATTATAGGTCAGATTCACATAACTCATATTAACAGCTGGCTGCTTCCACAATTACAAGTGTTTGTGGTGCTCTCTTATTGGAAGTGGAGGTTTGAGAAATATTTCTTCTAAGAATGAGTAAGTGGAATTGTTCTCAATTTCAATGTTCAGGTAATGCCAGAAGACAGACCAATAATATAATTTATTATTTAAACTTCTTGACAAACCATGAATGTCCAGGCTTCAACAGAGTTACTGAATTAAAAACAATGTCATGTACAATGTGTTAATAAATGATAAGCCATACACCTAGACAGAATAATAAAAGAGCAGTTCTTACATTTTCTACTCCTATTATTTTGGATAAAAATCATACTCAGATTTTCACACATTCTTAAATATGCAGTAAAATTTTAAAATATTGTGTTTTCCAAGTTTCTTTCCTGCATTCCAGACTATACTTGGAAATTCTTATTTAGCCTAACAAGTGAATTGTGACAGCCGACAGACATGGATTCTGTGCTTTTACATCTGAAACATCATTGACATATGAATAATGGTGAGCTCAGTGCTCTCATTACTATATTGCTGATTTTAAAAATTAAAATTAAAAAAAAATCTTAATTGCTAATCATCTGTTCTCTTTGGATTAATGCCCAAAGCAAATCTTGCCATTATTTACATGCATTGCTTTATTAGTTTATTCAACAAACATCCCAAATGCCTAGTATGTTCCAGGCATGGTGTTACAACAGAGTCATATTCACCTAAAACACTCTCCTTGAAGAGCGTGGTCCTTCCCAGTGACAGATTCTATGCTACTGTTGGTAGATGGACCTAACTGCATCTATTAAGCTTAACAGATACACCATACTATGCTCCCTTTTGATTAAATAAATTTTGGCGTTATATTCAGAGTTTATGACTTTAAATTAGGATGGTCATTATCTGATGAACCCATGAAATGCAAACAATATTGCTCAGTCTTTGCTTGTTCTTGCTAAGATGTCTCTATTTATGTGATTCAATGATTAGAAAGTACAGAATAATGTTTAATTTTGATGGTATAGAAGAAGTATTCTTTTCTAAGCTTTAGGCTGTTTTGTGAATGTCAACAATCATTTTTCAAGAAGAATAAATGTCAAATCTTTTTTTGTCATGTAGATATTGTAACTACCAACTTGCTATAAATATGTGAGCTAATTAATTCCTGTAAAGACTGATCACCAGGTTGACAGTGATACCAACTGCAGCCTCCTGGCAAAACAGGGATTCCATCAGTGTTTAATGAATGCTACATTCCTATATAATGGTCCCCAAATTTGCCAAATCCAGATACTAAGGGCCCACAGAACCATCTGCAGAATGTTGCCCGTTAATATGCAAATAAACCAATTAAGATTCACAGACTTATTCAACAGCCACTCAGGTCAATTCTGATCAACTGCACCAATTTTATTTATACATGCAGAAAGAACGTGTCCATTTCTCACTAAAGTTCCAAGAAGCTACTCAGAGTAGTTAGGAACATCATCTCAATGACTCATTCTAATTTAAGAACAGTAAGAGATAGTTTACTTTTGAAAAAAAAAAATATGGGTAGCTATCAATACTTCAATCAGTATTTCAATTAGATATGCATTCATTATGTGTTTAATTGATTAACAATTAGCAGCACCTGTAGTTGGCTATAATTTTAATTACTGATTACACTATGGCTGATTACTTAAAATGATACCTGCACGAGTACCATTGGATTATAAAGAAAAGAATAAAACAATTCCAGATTAATTAGTCTATTAAAATGAGATTAAAACCAATTCAATAAAATATTTTTAAAGTTTTTATCTTGAGCACTGTTAATAGATTCTTCTTAAAGTATACAATATGGAGAGAAACTAATGATCTTTTAAATGTAACTAATCTGCCATTTTCCTGGAAGACATGCAGGTAGTTCAGAATATGCCACTGTCCATCAGAACAAAGGGCATGAGAAAGTAGATCCAAAGTAACAGTAGATAACAGGAGAGCCCCATTTCTAACTTGATTTTTAAATATTTATGTTTTAGAAATGGAAAGGTATGTTGATCCTTTGCCATGAATATGATATACCCCAAAATAATCATCTAAAAAAAGATTTTGGACTGCCTTTCTTAGGCACAAAAAGAACCTAAATAGTTATTTCAAACAATTTTTTAAAAAGAGAAAGTCAGTTTTTTAAACTAAAATATCATAAAACTAAGTCATGGTTGCAAACATTCTGTTGTGCAAAATACCATGTGCTTTCATTTTGGCATTCTAAGGATTTGTAGCAAATTAGGTGCTGGTATTAGAACAAACAACTCCTCCAAACTTAAAAAAAAATTCTCCACAGTTGCATACTATTATATCATATTTCTTTTTAGGAGTTAGGACTTCAAAAAGTTGATTGATGTATGAGCTACACTATGTTTTTTATGACCTTTTTCGTATAAATAAAGTATTTGCGCAAATAACTATTCTAAACAAAGAATTTGATAGTTCCTCTTTGAAACTCTATTATAAAACATCTGATGCAAAACCCAAATTAGAATAGTATATCATTTCACAATCAGCAGGATGGCTAATATCAAAAAGACAGATAATAACAATATTGGTGAGGATGTGGAGAAATTAGAATTTTCATACACTGCTGGTAGGGATGTCAATTGGTATAGCTGCTTTGAAAAATAATGTGACAGTTCTTCAAAAGGCTAAATGTAGAATTAACTATGACTCAGCAATTTCTTTCTAGGTATTCTCCAGAAAAATGAAAACATATATTCACACAAAACTTTATACACAAATGTTCATAGCAGCATTATTCATAAGCAAAAAAAAAAAAAAAAAAAAAGAGAGAGAGAAAAAAAGTAGAAACAACACAAATGCCCACCATCTGATGAATGGATAAACAAAAATCCAAACAATGTAATATTATTTGACCATAGGAAGCAATGAAGTATTACATGCTACAACATGGATGAACCATGAAAATATCACATGAATTGAAAGAAGCCACTCACAAGAGACCACATGATGTATTCCATTTAATTGAAATGTGCATCTTAGAGACAAAAACTAGAGAGTGCCTACAGCTGATGGAGGAAGGGGATAGGAGGGAAATGAGGGGTGACTGCTAATGGATAAAGGACTTTTTTAGGGATGGTCAAACATTATACAATTAATTGTGGTGATACATGCATAACTTTAAAAGGGTGGATTCTATGCTATGTGGATTATATCTCAATAAGGATGTTACAAAAATAATTGCATCACAGAATTAGATTAGTATAATGGACCCCAATATGCCCATCACTTGACTTCAAATTCTCAGTTTACTTCCTCTCTTATATGTATCTACTAAGCCCTCTGGACCAATATTGTATTTAAAGAAATTCTGTAAAGCTGAGAAATACTACTATATGTGAAGGTCTCCCTCGAAGTGAGAAATATATTTCAGAGGAGCCTGAATACAATCTATTTTTACCCCCCATATTCATGATACGATGGCCTGTACCTATGGTACTCACAAATGTTTGCAGATGGCAGTGGTGACAGACTAGACTAAGCATGGCCTCCATAAGGAGTCAGTGTACAGAGCAGGAGAGTCATACCCCGTTGCTTTCTCTTTTTTTTAATTTATTTTTTATTGGTGTTCAATTTACCAACATATATAATAACACCCAGTGCTCATCCCATCAAGTGCCCCCCTCAGTGCCTGTCACCCAGTCACCCCCACCCCCTGCCCACCTCCCTTTCTACCACCCCAAGTTTGTTCCCCAGAGTTAGGAGTCTCTCATGTTCTGTCTCCCTTTCTGATATTTCCCACTCATTTTTTCTCCTTTCCCCTCTATTCCTTTTCACTATTTTTTATATTCCCCAAATGAATGAGACCATATAATGCCCCCATTGCTTTTTAAGTGCTTCTTTGGAGGACATTTAGGAGGTAAGGTATGGTTAGGGGCTAAAGCATCTGCAAAGAGCTCAGTTGGTTAAGAGTTCTAATAAGGCCCATGGGAAATTTGTGGAGGCTCCAAACCAATTCTTTTTAAAAATGATTCTTGTATAACAAAACTAGATGGCAAAACATGGTTCCAGCCTACACAGGGTGTTCTTTAGGGGGATAGAGGTTGGGGAACTATTGCATACAAGTGAATGGTTGAATTAGGTCGAAGTTGATGAAAGATCTCATAAAAATATTTTATATGCCTATTTAGTTATTTAAGCTTAAGAAAATTAAATAAGAATATTTGTAATGTTTTCATGGCCCCTGTGCTTTTTCTAATAGTGCTCATCACAGTTCTGTATTTGCTTATTTGATTAATGTCTTTTTTAGCTCCTTAGAACTTAAGCTTATAAACTTTCCTACTGTTTCTTACCTGAGGATCCCTAATGCCAACAACGATGTCTAGAACTTAGAATACATTCAGTGGTTGTTGTATTAATTAATAAAGAAGCATTTTAATGGAATTAATTCTTCATTTAATCAAATTTCACTTCAAATCATAGCACTTTCCTTTTCCTTGTTACCAGGATATCCATAGTATTTCCATTACACTTAAAAGACATTGTGTGGGCCTGATTTGGGCTCACAGGTGCAGTGAAGGAAGACATAAGGAATGCAAGATAGACGGAGTGACAGCTCATGAGGATCCTGACAAAAGTTGGAAGAAAAAAAAGAAGGAAACAAAAATGAAAGGGTTCTTGTGAGAAAGAGAATGATTACATAGACTCGATGAGATAAATTGTAGTAAAAAAAAAAAAAACCCAAAACCAATTTGAATTATGATTCTCCATAACTTCCACCATGTGATCTCCTCAGATATCTAGGGTACAAAGGGGGGTATGTTGGGAGGGAGGATGTTGAAAGGGAGAGAAAAGCATGGAGTCCACAAGATCTGGGAGGAGGGCAGGGCATTGTGAGTAGGTCATGCGGCTATAAAGTTATCAAACCGGGTGTTGATGAAGCAGGGTGTGCCTATAATTAGCATTAATGAAAAAATAATTTAAGTAAATATCAAACAGGTAATAATCATGGCATATATATATATGTGTGTATATATATATATATATACACATATGTGAGTGTATATATATATATTACACAATTGTAATACTGGCCCATGATTTAATTTTCCTTCTTTTTTTTTTTTTAAGATTTTATGCATTTATTCATGAGAGGAACAGAGAGAGAGAGAGGCAGAGACACAGGCAGAGGGAGAAGCAGGCTCCACGCAGGGAGCCCGACGTGGGACTTGATCCCGGGACTCCAGGATCACACCCTGGGCCAAAGGCAGGTGCCAAACCGCTGAGCCACCTGGGGATCCCTTAATTTTCCTTCTTAATTTCTGTATCATGGTATGAAGGAAGAATCTAGAAGAACAACGGAAGAAGCATAACTAAAAAGTTATCTTTTGACTTACTTTTAATTTTTTATTTTCACTTATTATCTATTGTCCTTGCTTTCAAAATTATATTGAAATATCATGAAAAATTGTGAGAAAACATCTTTAAAGTAATAGGGATCAAATCAGTGATCCCTTTCTAAATCAATGTCTTACATGAAGACACTTAATCTGAAATAAAAGAAAGAAAGAAAGAAAGAAAGAAAGAAAGAAAGAAAGAAAGAAAGAAAGAAAAAGAAAGTTCTTTTTTCCTTTTTTCTTCTCTGGAACACATCAGAATATGCTCATTGGTAACCAAGCAGATGGCAATGTTGTCTTGTCTAGCCTAGTTTATCATGATACAGCCAACCTACAGGTAAATATTTCTACCCTTTAAATTCAAGTTTTACTTTATTCATGAATTCTTGCTGAATCCTCTTCTTTTTGCTCTAAACTTGAATATGATTCACATGAAATACTGAAATGCTAGAACAAAAATATTTCCCCACTCCTGAGTTGCCTGCAGGTCAGTTGTAAAGACATTCACTTTGCAATAATTAGGTCAGCGCTGACTTGCCAATTCCTTCTTTTGTGTTTCATCTTATTCTTTTGTTCATTAGCAAGTTATGTAAAGATCATGGGAGATAGCCACTGAATATTCTGGGAAAGGTAACTGACCAGAAGTCACCAGACAACATTCTTTGCACATTGATTTTCTTTTTTTTTTTAAAGGATTAATGACTAGGGTCATTCTGTGCAGGCCTTTCAATTTTGTACTCAGTAGCATTTGTTTAATTAGCTGTCTTTTTTGCTCCTTGCACAAATTCAATAACAGGAGACTAAATACCATCATCTGTGTATATCTTAACTTAGACATGAAATTAGAGTCCCTATTTCACTCTGTTGTTTCTCACTTTAAAGACATAAATATTTTAAAAATTGGCCTGAAAGCGGGGAATAGCAGGAAGAGTGTAGAGAGATGTTAACACACAGAGATGATTAGCTTCTAAAGTTCCTCATTTATATAACACTTTAGTACTAATATAAATTCCAAAGATATTAAATAACTTTTCTTGCTCAGTTTCCTTTATCATAGATATTTTGCAAATGAGGTCACTAAGGCAAAGTTACTCTTGGTCTTCGGGTGCGGGTAACAAAAGTCGTTAATTTTCTAAATCTTTACTTGAGAAATGTTCTACAAGAACTCTTCATGCATCTTCACCATGTGCTCTTATCCAGGAGTATATGTTGCAAGGGATAAGAGAGGCGACAGCATACTGCTTGCTGGTTCTACTCATTGGATGCTCTTGCTTAGACAACAGCGGGTTGGGAGGATAGCCTTGAAGCCAGGGGGGCCTGGGATTAAATCTCATTTACTTGCACTGTAACAGCCATGTGCTGTTACCGGTGCTTGTAACTTTGTTTTGTAAGTGGACACGTAAACACACAAACAAGAACAAACAATCAGAAATAAGAACCAAATAGGATGCCTGTGATAATTACCATATGAGAATACTAATCACTGCGAGCCATGTAGTAGGTGGTAAATAGAGTCATCTCTTGCCCTGAAGTTATCAAGGTCCCTGAAAAGACTGGCAAAAAGAAACCAAACCAACTCTAAACCAAAAGCATAAAAATGTTTTGTCTAAGTTACAGTTCTCCAATTTCTCTCTCTCTCTCTCTCTCTATTTTTTTTTTTTTTTCTGTGTTCACCTTCTAGGTTTATTCTATCCCTTACATTTTTGTTGTAAGGCCAATGTAGCTCTTGCCAGGACATCTTTTCATTCAGAATACCACTCAAAACCAAACAAATAACCAAGGAGCTGGATCTAATGCTGTAGATACAATGGTTCTTTGTAGCACAAAAGGAAGCCTAACACCAGACTGGGTTTTCTGTTCTGAAAGTAGGAAAGAAATTAAAACTCTAAAAGGTGACACACCACACTTTAGAGCCATGTTACAATCGGGGGCTTTCTATCCCAATTTGTTGTATACAGGGTCTCAGAGCTCTGTTGTGGGCTTTTAATGAAATGTCCGTGTGCAATAATCAGATGTAAAGCTTTCTGAGAATTCTACTACCACTCTCAGCCATGTAAATTCTGTCCATCAGTGGACTGGGAAATCAACTTTCTGACCGAAAAAGCCCTCGTCGGTAGTATTTGCCAATTTCTGTGGGTTAATACTTCTACCATGGCTGACTTCAAGCTAGCAGTGGTTTCATAATTACTTGCAAACTTCTTGAATATTTAAGAATTGGCTCTTAGGAGCCGGTTCCAGCTGACTCCAACACATACCAAAAAGGAATATGAAGCCCGTGTGTCAACAAGGAGCCAACAGGTCCACACGTCAAAGTAGGACAAGTCCTTGGGGACAAGGCCTTTCATTCAAAAAGTTTTTAACCTCCTATACTACATAGCAATCAAGAAATATTCATAGATGGACAAACCAAGTCACCGCACAATGTTTTAATCTTCATCTCTATTAAAAATCAGAAGGAATGATAGGACTATTAAATTCAGAGTGAAATCATCAAATGCCACCTTAATCTTAGCTCTAGTTTACTGGTCCTCAAAAACACATAAGGTCTTTATAAATACATATAAATATTTAAAGAGATGGTTGATGTCTTATGTTAAGCCATATGAAATGGCATATAATCAATAAAATGGTGATTTTATATAGTTCACGTGAGTAAAATGGTTTTTATTCTTTATCTAGTCCCATCTTTTCCGGTTTTAATTAAGGAAATAGAGGTTTCAGGGATACTTCAGATGTTTCAGTTGAGATGTTTCAGAAAATTTTCATAATGGCAACATTGTGGACTAAAGTCATCAGATTTGTTCAGTTTTTTCAACATGTTAATTCATATTGATTTTGAGAGAGAGAAAAAAAAATCTCACACCAGAGGACATCTGTAAAAGAAGAAGCTACCTGTACCAGAAGCTCAAGACTAACATAAACAAAATGGGGGAAGGCCATAAAAAAGAACAAAATTCCTGGTAAGTCCAGAGTATGTTCCTTTATCCTACTCAAAGATCTTCACAAAGGGATTCAAATCAGATGGGTTTTCAAAGGTTGGAGGCTAGGAACAAGATTTGACATTACATTGTGAAATGACCCATTTTGGCACTTCATGAACACTTTACTTTCTCAATATACTGTTTTAAAACAAACAAAAAAAACACATCAAAATCTCTGAAATGTAAACAGTAATGATATTGGGCTATTATAAAAGAAATCTCATATTGGGAAAGGAAATAAATATTGGATCTCAATGCTTCTGGAAAATAAAAATGGCACTTTGCGTATAACTAGATTGTATCTCTTGTCTTCGAACTTCAAGGTTTCATATTCATTCAACCAACCATCAAGAGCAGTGTCAGAAAGAGATTAGCCCACAAGCTTATAAAATAGCCTAGATTTGAATCTCTGTGTTCACACTTAACAGCTGTGGGTTCTTTTTTTTATTTACGATTGTATTTATTTATTCATGAGACACAGAGAGAGGCAGAGACACAGGCAGAGGGAGAAGCAGGCTCCCTGCAGGGAGTTGATGTGGGACTCGATCCCAGGACTCCGGGGTCACGACCTGAGCCGAAGGCAGATGCTCAACCACTGAGCCCCCCAGGTGCCCAACAGCTGTGAGTTCTTGCGTGCAAGCTATTTACCCTGTCGCTCATTTTCCTATCTACCCAATGGGAATAACAACACCAACTTCATCGTGTTATGAGGCTGAAAGGGGCAGCAGATGTAAAGTGCTCATGAGGACACTATTCCAAGTGCTGTGTCAAGCTAAACATCAAGTCAATAAGTGAGTTCTCAACAGAAGACCCTGAAATTAATTCTGTTAGGAAATGATAGAGTCACATCACTTTTTTCTTTTAATCTAGAAGGACTTTTGAAAACTAATAACAGAAAAGGAGAGGGAGCAGAGAAAGCACAAGAAAGAGAACATGCTCTATCTACCACATTCATGAAGAATGTGTCAAAGGAGTCGACACAGACCTTTATACTGAAGCCTGCTATTGTACAGAATAGACAAAGATGGTGTGTGGGGGGCGCTTGCGTGGCTCAGGGGGTTAAGTGTCTGTCTTCAGCTCAGGTTATGATCTCCTGGTCCTGAGATTGAGCCCCGTGCCTCAGGCTCCCTGCTCAGCGAGGAGTCTGCTCCTCTCTCTCCCTCTGCCCCTCCACTCATGCTCTCATTTGCTTGCTCTCTCTCTCTCAAATAAATAAATAAAATCTGAAAAACAAAAACAAAAACAAAAACAAAACCTAAAACCTTCTATGGCAGTGTTACTCTGCAAAGTGAATATTAGTTCCTATCTGAACATTTTTTCTATGTAAAGGAAAATTCTAGTCTTTTTATAAAAATGAGATCAGTACATATTCCCACATCCTGGGCCCATGTAATTCCCAAGTATGTCAATGAAAGATCAATGAGATTAATTATTCAGATGCCTTATATACATAATGCCAAATATCTGTATGTTTGTACTTTTGCTCAGATCTTAAGAATCACATATATATTATTTGTGCAGTCGTGTCTGGGCATATTTTTATTTTTTTTTATTTATTAAGAACAAATGTACTTTAAAAACCTGATTATTCTCTGTTCTTCTTTTAAAGAAAAAGAAAAAAAAATTGTTGCAGTTCCAATGATTTATGTAAGTGCAAAATATCTAACTAGGAAAAAAAAAACATAGTCACCATTATTTCTTTAAAAAAGCAAACATATTACAGTCAGGATCCTGGAATATGCCATTCCCTTTCTGAATGCCAGCGGAAAATTGCCATCACATGGACTATCATCATAGCTGGTGGCTTTACAAATGTGTGGAGCAACTCAGGTTCCCAGTGGCTATAAATATGCCTGTGTGGCTGCTGATGTGCTCTGTGAGCTGAAGCCCTATGGAGCTGAGGTTTTTCTGGAGAGTGAAGGCTTTACCTCTCCAGATGATCAAAGGATCACCTGGGCACAGTCCACTGAAAAAGGAAAGATTTCACTGGGAGACTACTCCAGGGATCATGGCTCAAAAGTATCATCCAGATTGCAAAGAGGAGGAGAGTTGGGGGCCAGGAAACAATTCTTTAACAACCCCGTCAGAAATTGAATGAGACAAACCTACTCCACAAGATTGTCTGATTTTGTCAAAATTATATCTGCCGTCAGGTCAACTATTGGAATGTTGAAGCGACAGTAAAATTGATGGTGCTGCATGAATTCTTAGGTTGTGCTCACATTTTTGGCAAGCAAACGTGGGGAGTGAACAGAATAACAAGCAACTCAGGATCATGCTCTTTCAACCCAAAGACAAAGTAAGTGAAACACTCTGAGGTTACTGAATGAGGTGACTAGCTGGGAGCCCCACTCTGGGGCAGCCTGGATGGCTCAATGGTTTAGCGCCGCCTTCAGCCCAGGATGTGGTCCTGGAGCCTGCTTGTGTCTCTGCCTCTCTCTCTCTCTGTGTTTTCCATGAATAAATAAGTAAAATCTTAAAAAAAAAAAAAAAAAAAGTCCCACTCTGTGGGAGATGTACGCTGACGTGTATCCAGCGGTGCCTTGGCAAAATAGTCTTGTGACTCTATTCTTGCCTATGTCAACTGCTGACATTAAAGGCAGACAGAGTCTTGGGCTATTATCTCTAATTATAGGTACCTGGTAAAATAAGGATCTACCTAGAGTTTCCAGGTTCCTGACAGACAATTCAAATAGCATACAGAGTATAGCAAAATCCACTCTAAGTACATCAAATCCAGAGCCCAAATTCCCCAAAGACTGACAGGTGGTTGACTCTATGGCCACCTGTATCCCTTGAATTTCATGTTCGCCTTCATTTTGCAGCCCTCTCAGGTTAAGTCTCATTTCTTGCTTTAGAAGGAAAATCACAGAGCATGTGCCTCATTTCCACTCTAAACAATCTATGGACTTACTAGACATGCTGAAAAGCCTTACAAAATTGTTTGCAGTAACTCAGAAAAAAAGCAGGAAATATTAATATTTAGGAAGTTAAAGTCAATTCTGTATGTGTGTTGAAAGTGCTGTAGTTCTTTGTACTTTCAAAATGAGTTGCATGCATTTAGTTTGCCACATTCTAATTTTCTTAGTAGCTGACTGTCCTTCCTACACTGCCTCTTCTTTTTCTAGCATCGGTGAAGTTGAGTGTGTTCTTAGCTCCTATATTCCTATCAGTCACCTCTGTGGGTGGCTTTTTAAATCAGTTCACATGGTTTCACCTATTGCCATCAATGGGTGCCTACCAAATTGCATGTGTGGCTCAAACAGTGATCTAAGTCCCAGAATAAAAATTTTAACTGCCTTATCAACATCTTAACCCCTGTGTCTCATTAGTACCATAAACCTAAAATGTCAAAGATCATATTTATTCCCAGTATAATCCCATCATGAATCTTGGCCCTTTTCTCTCTCAGACTTCTTTGTGCTCAAGGCAACATGAAGACTTATTGATAATATTTTCTAGGTATATCTCAAGCCCATCCTTTCATTCCCATCGGCATGATCATATGCCTGGTTCTGCTCCAATCATCTCTCCCTTGAGCCACATCAGTAAAGTGCAGCAGGTCCACAATTTTATGGGGTCTTATGGGATAGGGAATGTCCTAACATGGAAAGATCACTGATAAGGAAGAGGATGTTTAGAATAACTTAATATATCTCTTAGCTTCCAAGGAATTCTGAAGAACCAAATTACCTTTCTCTGACTGTTCAGAATAAAGCAAAGAGAATAAACAGTGAACTAGAATTCATTTGTGATCTGTCTCAAAAACAATAGTGATATTTAAAAAAATATTTAAAACTTAAAAATAAGAAAAAAATTGGTGATTTTTTTCCATGGGGATTTCACAGGCCTATACAAGGATCATTTCATTATCTAGGAAAATGTACTAATATTATTAAACTGACTGTTTACTCTTGATTAAAGAACTCTAGCTTAGTGAAGTTATAGGCTAACTTGTAGATATCTTGTCCAATAGAAATGCAAATGATTTCTGTACAGCAAGGAAAAAAAATGTCAGTTATAGTTTATTACCTCAATGAATGTTAACCAATTTCATAACTATCCTAGAGATTTTATTCTAACATTCCTTTATTAAAATGCCCATAAATACTGGCCCTGCCATCTTCCTAGTTCTGTCATTAATTAATGAGATGAATAAAATGTTTGATATGTTCATTTTATATTTATATGGGAGTCATATTTTTGATTTTTTGAAAATTATGCTTTACCAACGGCTTAAAAGTAACTTATTCTTAAAAAAAAAAACAACCCTGCTTTAGGGCACCTGGGTGGCTTAGTGGTTGAGAATTTACCTTCGGCTCAGGTCATGATCTCAGGGTCCTGGGATGGAGTCCTGCATCCGGCTCCCTCTAGGGAGCCTGCTTCTCCCTCTGCCTGTGTCTCTGCCTCTCTCTGTGTGTCTCTCATGAATAAATAAACAAAATCTTAAAAAAAAAAAAAACCTGCTTTAACTCATGAAAAGTACCTTCGTTTGCATTGTTGATATGATATAAAGGGAGAAAAGCTATTATTAAAGCTGGATTTAGGGGCATGTAGGTGGCGTATTCAGTTAAGTGCCTGATTCTTAGTTTCGGCATCGTGAGGGCTCCACACTGGGCATGGAGACTACTTGGGATTCCTTTTCTCCCTCTCCCTCTGTCCCACTTGCTCTCTGCTCTCTCTCTCTCTTCTCAAATAATTTTTTTTTTTTAAAAAGCTTGATTAAAAAAAATAAAGTCAATCGAATTTGGTCATTGACATTACCAGTGATAACCCTCTTGTATCTACTATCCCAGTAGCTTTGGAAATAGACCTACCTGAAAAGTGAAACAGACTGGAAATTAATCAGAAAAGATCTTTACAAAAATAGAAAGAAAGAAAGAAAGAAAGAAAGAAAGAAAGAAAGAAAGAAAGAAAGAAAGAAAGAAAAAAAAAAAGAAAAGAAAAAGAAGAGATCTTTACCAGTGCTGCTTTCTTATTTAGTGGGTTGCTATTCACTATAGCTTCATGACCAATTTCTCAAAATAGTCATGTTTTTTACTTGACTACAATCATAGTCTTTGGCAAAACCTTATTGCTCGCATTTTTCTGTGCTACATGTAATACAGCGAAATAAAGGAAGCCAGCAAAAGAGCTGAATGAAAGGACTACCAATTTAAAGACAAAAAGAATTCTCTGTGTGACATATTTAGTCAGATTCTAGAATTTAGGGCTGTGGGAGATCAAAGTGTTCAATGAGTATTCCAAAGGTCAGTATGATTTTGTAGCAAGTGCAGTGATAACTGAGAGAAAAAAAAAGTCAAACTTTCTCCAGCTCCACTATATAATAATCTCTACCTTCTCAAGACTTGCGTAACAGTGATATAGCCTAAAGCTCAGAATCCAGCACTTGACTAAATATGGGTTTATATTGTTCTCTAATCATTTTTTAGAATGCATGTTTTATGGACTATAATGGGAAGGCAATTGCAGTCAACTAATTTCACTGTTCTGCAAAGCTGAAATCTTTCCTTTACTTTTTCTGCATTCTTCACTACCCTGAGCATGCACTGGAGGCATCATACTAATTATCTTTATTGGCATTGATTGGTAATTTGAAATTTTCACTGCGGTTAGGTTTTACAGCTAGAGGACAAGAGTTCAGAGTTGCCACCTTACAGCAGAAATGGTTCTGTTTTACCCTTTAGAATACACCCTAACCAAGATGCAATTTTCTAGGGCTCAATGCTTTGCACAAGAATGCAATGCTTTGCTCAATGAATGCACAAGAATCATCTGGAGAATCTTGTTAAATGCAGATTTGGATTTAGTTGGATGAATCTGAAACCTGAGATTGCATTTCTAGGTCATGCCCATGCTGATGCTGCTGGCCAAGATACAGTGGTTTAGCCAATTACACTTAGGTAATTTGTTTCAAAAGCAAATGACAATCCATTTTGGGCTTCTAGTTTCTGAATAAAATCAGGAAGCATAGCCATCTGTAAGACAGGGAGGAGCGCAGTGGGCTTTTCCAACTAATCCCTCCTTATTGCTTCTGAAATAGTAATATGCTTCTGAAAATACAAACTAATTCTAGGAGTTGATCTATCTAGTCTTCTATACACTTGCAGTGACACCTTTGCCCACAGAAAGACATTTCATCTTCTTAGCTTGTCATCCACGGCTTTTGTAAACTGTACCTAACTTACTGTTCAATCATATCTTTTGTCTTCTCACCAGATGCCCTTACTCACCTGCCACACATATTTACTTGGTTGAAGTTAATAATTTCCCCATACCTGGAAAACATTTCTTCTACTTCTCCACTATTCCTTTTCCTTCTTTAATATGAGTTCAAATGTTACATTCTCCTTGAAGCTTCCCTAATCTCCCTCTCCCCCTACATTCCTGCTTAAAGGTGATTGTTCCTCCTCCTATGCTCCTACAGGAATTCGAGCTAGATACCCAATTTTGAGTCGGGGAAATCAAAAAGACCCCATGAGAGAAAAGGCTGGTTTATTTTTTTCCTTTGCTCTTATTTGGCATACTCTTGCTAGGACCTGCATCCCCACACCACTTTCCACGTGCCTCAGAATGCAAATAGTGTACATCCTCCTTGAAAGAGACAAAGAATTAATGATTTCTCTAGGACAGATAACAACTAAGGAGGGAGTAGGTGACGATGACCTGATGAAGCTGTCCTATGTATATTCCAGACCACAGGCTCTAGATATCTTGGTGCCAAGACCCCTGGCTTCAGGGAATAAGTGACTTATGATGGACACCTGGACCTTGTCTTCATTCTCACCAGTTCCTGGCTTCCTGAGAGGACATGTACACGAGACCACGATCATCAATAAAAACCACTAGGCCTGGAACAAAGAGGAGACTCCCTCTTTCCCTTTCCAAGTTTCTTGGATGCCCCATCTGTACTTCTCTATATCTCCGTATCTCTATCAGACTGTGCTTTCATCTTCTGTTAGTGCACATTTAATTTCCATCCTGCATGAAGCCAAGAAAGGACCCTCTTGGCTGGTCCTACAGGGACCCTCTCACCCCAATTCCCTCCTACACATAAACTGGGTCCTTGGGCCCAGCTTGCCTGCATCAGTATTGTGGTTAAAACCACAGCGTACAGAGACAGCTATGCATCAGTTCATTCAATTGGCTCAATTCTGACTTCTGTGGATCATAAAGGTTATCAGTACAGAGTCTTGTTTCAAAGAACTTACATTCTGGTATGGGGAGACAAACACATAGATGCAAAAGACCATTTCAACTACTGATATGCTCTGTGAAGAACACAGATGAAGGTAATATGGTTGAGAGTAATGGTGGTGAGGGATGCTGTTAGCTAGGAGGGTGGTCAAGATCTTTCTGAGAAAGTGATATTCATGTTATCTGAGACCTGGATAGGGTAGAGGTGCACATCTGAAGATTTGGAGGTTAGGCTTCACAAGCTAAAGGAACAACAAGTGCAAAGATCCTTGGTGCTGAAAGAGGCATTTTTAATCACTGAAACGTCAGATGTTGAAGAAAATGCAAAAGGCAGATGAGGAGCAAAGAGAAGAGAAATTGAGTACAAAAACACCAAAAAGAAGTGATGCTATCAGTGTCAGCAACATGATGCAAGACCACCAGAAAGTATTAGGAAAAAAAGATGCATAACTGCTCCATAAAAAAGCTTTGAGATTCTTCCCACTGCCCCCCTCCACTACTAAGGAGGATATATTTACCAAGGAGGGCAAATACTTAAGTACACTTTGGGTTTCCCCCCATAAGTTCTGTAATGGGTCTGGTCTAGAATACCAGCAAAAATCACATCTACATTGACAATTCATATGTAGTTTTCTTTAAAAATTCAGCACTCAGTGTCTGCTGGTATCATAAGTAATCTCCAACCCCACTGGAATCATGAGGCGCATGGTAAAGAGGAGAGATGCAAACTGTGTGATACTCTCCATGTCCTGCACACTTAGCTTCATACCCAGAAATCAATGAGGGGCATATTGTAATCTATTCCCCTGAAAATTTTTACCACTGCAAGTTTGTTCCAAATAGGATGGAAAATGAACTTCGAGGAGTAGAATTTTAACTTGATTATGAGATTCTAGATGACTCCTTCAATTTAGCGCCTATACACAAGCTACGATGGATATCATATACTATGATTCTTCTGGAGAATCCATGATGGCCTTCACACACATAGTCCTCACAGAGTTATCAGGGGACTTTAAATTTATTAACATAAATTTATATATCTATAATTTTTGAAAAATTAAATATATGATGGTGTCTTCAAAAAGTTAGAGCATGGTTTCCTCCCACTGTGCCCCATCCTCCACCCCCTCTTCTCATTTTAAATACATTTGGAAACATTCCTTTTAAACTTATCTTGCAGCTTGTCAATGATGCTTCTCTTTTCAACATCCCTTAATTAACTCTTTTCCTCAGGCTTGCCTGGGGCCCTATTGATTTCTTTCCACTGCACAAAATTATCAGTGGAAAGGAGCTGCTTTGTTATGACTGTGGAGCACATGTGCTGGCATCTCACAGATGTGACAGGGCCACATGTGTCATGTGTGGACTCAATTGAAATGACTCACTTGGACAAGAGGAGTGAGTCCCTAAACTGCTACTGAGTTGAAAAGAAGATTCATACTGAAGTGACTTGGGTGGAAAAAAAAAAGAGTAGTAGAAATATATGTGACCTAAGGAGATGAATTATGGGGGAAAAGGATGTAAAGTGTAGAAGAGCAATAATTTCAACAGCATAGGAACCCAGTGAAACAAACCCAGAATTTATTTGCAGAGTCAGCTCTCAGGTAACACTTTGTGGAATTTAATAATTTTTAAAGTGTAATTCAACTCCAAATGATTTTATTGACATAGAGGATTATTAATTGAATAATTTGAGGGTTTTAAAAATATTTTAATGACATTTGTCCTTAAAATCCTAACAAGTTCACTGTTTGCTAATTCTACCCATCAGCCTTCATTTGACTGTCACTCAATATAGCCATTTAGCCAATAATATCATCTATCTATCTATCTATCTATCTATCTATCTATCTATCTATCTATCTATCATCTATCTATCTATCTATCTATCATCTATCTAATCTATCATCTATCATCTATCATCTATCATCTAGCAATAATGGGGAATTAGATTGCATGCACATATACAGAAAACTGCATCAGCCATAGTAAGAGCACAAAAGGGACAATTCTCACCAATCTTAAGAGAATTCAGGGGCTCATGTATAATTTCTTATTAGGAAAAAAAACATCATAAGGTGATAATTATTCATAAGAGCTCATACTTTCGACTCTGTGGGACTAAATGAGATTATGATATCTTAAATATAATCGCAACATCACTACATTTAATTTACAACTCTGTACCACTTGTCTGCATGTGGCTGATCTTGTCGCACTTGAAAATGCAGAAATAATCAAGCTAAATTATTTCCATTTAGTAATGGATCATTATCCCTCTTCTACTATTTGCTACTGACTCATAATCAAGGTTTGGATCCAATCAATAATTGTGTTCTTTTCTCACTAGAGTAATTTATATTTCTGTATCTGTGTTGAGCTTTTTTTATTTTAAATCTCCATATGAAGCATCATTCTTAGAGAATCATATATTAATTTTGGTGACATTTAAAATACTCTTTAAGAGAACAGCTTTTCTGAAACAATACAGAGATCACATAATTATCTGAAGCTCATTTTCTAGTGAAAATAAGAAGTAAGTGCCACTAACTCAATCCAGTGCAAGGTACTAATACTCTCTTATTTGAAAATATTTTTTGAAAAAGACACAATGGGTAGAATTGAACTGAAGTTTAGAATTGTGTTTGGCCCAGAGTAGGCATTCAATAAACAATTGCTGAATTAATAAATGACTGGCAAATCAATGAATCAATGAATTCTAAAAGAAATTAAAATTATTTGACATATGAAGAATGTGACATTTGTAGATCCATTACCAAATCACACTACAAATCATGATTATTTTGGAATGATAATTAGAAGAAAAATTCATCTATCATTGAAAGAACATTTTGGCAAAGCATAACAACTGATAGTTTCTTGAGAAAGGATGTGTTTCAAAACTCAAACCTGATATTCTCTGATAGGGATAGTCATTCATCAAAAATAATAATACAGGGATCCCTGGGTGGCTCAGCAGTTTGGCGCCTGCCTTCGGCCCAGGATGTGATCCTGGGGTTCTGGGATCGAGTCCCATGTTGGACTCCCCAACATGGAGCCTGCTTCTCCCTCTGCCTGTGTCTCTACCCTCCCCCTCTGTGTGTGTCTCTCATGAATAATTAATAAAATCTTTAAATAATAATAATAATAATAATAATGTTACATAAAAAGTACAATTTATAATCTGCTGTCTTCCTGAAGTATTTATTAGTTAATCCTATATTTTTCCTTATTTGGGATCTGAAAAGTAGATTAGGGAAAACCCACTCTACTTCTCAGACCTTTTTGACTTACAGCTAAATGAGCAAGCCATCTGATTAACTCAGACAAACAAGCATTACCAAATGGGCTCAGTTCAGTCAAGCCAGTTGCTTGCCTCAATTAACTACTTGTTTAAACAAATTAACCAGTCAATTCTGCCAAAATACTAAGTTCTCTTATCCTTGCAAAGAAGACCAGTCACCCTGAAGCAGAGAAGATATAATTAAAACATCTTATCATCGCATAGCAAACAGCAAAATTGGTGTGAAGTTAATGGAGGGTACACAAATAGTCTTTTTCCAAAAAAGAAGCTTTAAGTAGAAAATTGCTGTGTCCATTAACTATATAAACAGGCAAGGAGACAACAGATTCACTGATCTTTCATTACTCCATAGAAATTCTAAGTTAAACTGACAAGAGGAGGCACATTGTTTGTCTGGGAACCTCAAACTTAGAGCCCAGTGACTCCCATCTCTTAATATTTATGCCCTGAGTAATCCCTTCTCCTAGAGTCTGAACTGGATTTACTGACTTGCTTTCATAAGTAGAAGATAGCAAGAGTGATGGTCGCAGAAAAACTGTGGCTTCCGTCTTGAGTTGCTGGTTGCTGTGAGGGGAGGCAGCTGCCATGCTGTCACTGCTGTAACTGCTCTATGGAAAGGTCCATGTGGCACTGGCAACTGTCAACTGCCAACTGCCACACAAGTGAGTTTTGAAGCAGATCCTCCCCAATCAAATTTAGAGATGAGACCACAGCTCCAGTCCATACATTCCTGACAAGTCCTGGGAGAGACCCTGAGCCAGAGACACAGAGCTCACATTCCCTGGATTCCTGGACTCACAGAAACTGGGAGATAACACATGTTCATGGCTTTAAGCCACTAAGTTTTGGGCCAAGTTGTTGTGCAGCAATAGATAACCATCTCACATTGCTTCTTTCAATTCACAGGCAGTGATATAGTTAAGAATCACCTTCAGATACGTCATCTGTATCTCTGATGATAGACAGTTTGGGAAATCTGCATTCAGTAGTGCTTATCTAGATTGTGGACAAATAAATACTCATAAATACTGAGCAAAATACTCCAGCATTATAAATGCTTGAAGATGAACTGACACTTGGCCTTAGAGAGTTGTAGAGTCTCTAGGCCAAATGGCTTAGATTCAACACTGAGCTCTAACACATAAGAGCTATGTTCAACTATACTAGTTATTAAAACTTCTATGTTTCATTTCTCTCACCAGTAAAATGAGTAATAGTACCTACCTCACAGGGTGCTGTGAGAATTAAATGAATTAAACAAATTGCATGTACTTATAATAGTCTCTAAGACATAGTAAGCATGATGTAGACATTACTTGCTTATATTGGAAAAGAAATCCTGAAGAGTTTTCTTTTAATAGTCAATGGAAATTATAAGACCCAAATCTTAGAAGCATGATAATAAGAGGAAGAACTTTTTTGGATGAATCTGCAGAGTTTAAATCTGCAGAAGTTAGCGTGATAAAACATAATTCTCAATGGCTAACAATTGGTACCAGCATGCCATATGGTATTTTGGAGGAAATCACATTTTCTGCATCATGAGACATATGATAAAATTGTAAGAAGTGGTGAGTCTTTTATTTCAAAATTTCTTTTAATCATTTTAGGGAAAAGTCTCCCAGTATTTGGATCCCAGCAAATAGGCTGACATTCATCACTTTAAACAAGTCTTCAAATCAGCCATTTCAGTTATAAGATCTCTCTAAATTCCAGGATTGAGACCTTATAACTGATTTAATTAGGTTTTAGGGTGATTTTGTATATCTGCTATTTTAATGTAATAATCTTCAGCACTTTCCCCCCACTCCAAATAAAAAAGCAAAGAATCACAAAACCTCCAACTGGGCAGTCAATATTACTGACTAAAGTAAATATTATTGGTAAAGTATTTCAACCAATATTTTCAAAGCAACTTGCAATAGCTCAAACAGATTTCTCAAATCCTCTATTACGTTTGAACAAAAGTGCCTTGGCTCTAGAAGCTTATGGATACTACTCTGGGGCAAGTGGGTGAACTATGGATATTTTGTGTTTGTGTTAAGAAATGAAAGGACAAAGAATTAGGGATGGACTCTAAAGTCAGTTCATGGATGTAAGATTTCTGGATTTGTAGCCAACAGTGCATTTGGGGACTGTTTTTGAAAATGTCTTTTCCTCTGCTTCCCCAACTGTAAAATGGGGTGAATAATAGTACTTGGCATTGTGCCTGGCAAACAAACAAACAAACAAACAAAAAACAACAACAACAACAACAAAACAAAACAAAAAAAAACAGGTACTCAGAAGACATTAATGGTTGAAGTTATTGCCATTAGTATTATTACTGCTGTTAAAAACATTCTATGGCTTTCTCTTCTCCCATTTCTTGCATGCAAGAGAATAATTTTCTTTTCTTTTTTCTCCTACAATCTGCATTGATATACTGGAGAGGGGACAATATAGTCGAAACAATCACCTTAAAAAAAATGAAACAATCACCTTGGATGGAACTTTGTGCCCAAGAATGATGGCTAGGTTTTGATGTAAAACAGAACATTGCAACTGAACTGAGCACATCAGAATGAAACCTCTTTCAACTTAGAAAGTGCAAGAATAATTAATATATGTGTGTTGTTAAAGTGCAATAGTGTAAAATGAAAATATGATTTAAGCAAAAAATCATATTTTATCATTTTGTAACAAATAAATGGAAGATGCACTAATTATTTCACTAAACTGGTCAAACAAAATAAAATGCTAACCCATGTACACATTCACAAGCACACATGTATATATGCACAATATACGCATGCATGTGCACACCTGTATCAGAATAATAAATTGGATATTTTTGTTCTGAACTCTAAACTTGAGTAAAACTTGTCTCTGAGATGCTTTTCTTACTGAAACCATCAGCTCACTAATGGACAATATTCTCTCCTCTGAAAACACATTTCTACTATAAATAACCTGGAGACTACAATCTATAAAGAGCAATTGCCCTCCATCCCAAAGGTGGTTTTTGTAATCCTACTACCCCCTCCACTCATCCATCCTCAGCCAAGTCCGGTCCTCTACTCTTTGGCTGACACACAGTGCCAGCATCTGTGGCCGCTCATCCTGTTCAAGTTGTCATCTTAAAGACAGGGAAAACAGAATGGAATGAGGCTTCTTGAAATCAATGTGACAGCACTACGATTCCCCTATAAAAACATTGCCGTCTTAAACTTATGAGAGTTCAGCAGTTGGACAGAGATATGAATCTTGTCATTTTTTTAAGGCCAAATAACAAAGGGAAGGAAAAAGGAAGATTAGAATGGCATTGCAAATGAGAAAATTGAAGGCTGAGAAATCCTGATTAGACACATTCTTGAGAAGAGCTTATTGAATATGTAAGAAGGCATTTTATATCTTAACATTTTCCTAGGTGAAAGAAAAGAAGACATTTCTTAATTTTAATCCAGTAGCCTAGTAAAGTGATAATGCTTTTGATTTTAAATTGTATTAATGTGGAAGTACATGTTTTCCTTCCTCCTAAAATCTGTGTGAGGCTACTTAATAAATTCAATCTATTTACTATATGTTCTATTTATAGAAGTAAGTGTGAATTATATTAATTCTAATTTGAATTGTTAAAATCTTTTTTTTTTGATAAATCTATAAAATCATGACACATCAGGGTACAAAAGAAATGACACCCTCCCCCAGTGGAAAAGAAATTCTTTAAAAGAAAGCCAACAACAACACTTAATATTAATCTTGTTGCAGACTAAATTTACTTCAGAGACCTTCTACAAACTCAGTTTTGCTGCCTGTGTTCAAGTGGAAATCAAATATTACAGATACAATGGAAGCTCTCAGCTACCCCCAAAGTAATAAGTTTGCAATACAGTTTTCTCACAGGGGAATCTCAGAATGGTTTGAAGTGCTTACCTTTTTATGCCTACAAAATAATTATATCTGTGGTTATAATATAAATGAATCTTCTTCAGATATAGCTAATCTGTGCCAGGTTTGGATTTTATTAAGTATTACACTTTAGAAATCTCCTATTCACTGAGCTAAATGTGTTTGAATTATGCCCACTCAGCTTGACAAATCTGAAACATAAAGCATTGCCCATTCCTCATTAACAATGTTGCAGATGTGCTTGGAAGTAAGCATTTGGAACTACAAGATTCCAACTCTCACAGCTCTGAATAAAGTATGTGATAAATTTTAGGTACGTGTCAGATATAGAATGAGAAAGAAATGTTCAGGAATCTTATATGGTCCAAACCTAGCATATGAGGACATCATGCAGTCATGTCCAGCTATAACAATAGCTGGATTTAGGGGCTTTGCAGTTTGAATGGTGAAATTTGAACATAAGATTTAAAAAATTCTGGTCAAAGGTTCTACTCTAGCTAAGGTTCTCTAACTGAGGAATGTAAGAAATAATAGTAAATAAAGGAAAATATTTCATTACTCCTTTCCAAAGGGGTACAAGTAGACTGGCTCTCCTGAAGGATATACTCTTTTTAGAGTATTAAAATAAAAATACACAATCATTCAAGTAAGAGAAAGTTAGTGTTAAAAAGAAAAAAAAGAGCACAGATATCACCCTATACCTGTCAAAATGGCTAGAATAAAAAACTCAAGAAACAACAAGTATTGGCAAGGATTTGGAAAAAAAGGAACCCTCCTTCAGTGTTGATGAGAATCCAAACTGGTTCAGTCACTATGGAAGACAGTATAGAGCATCCTCAGAAAACTTAAAAATAGAACTACTCTATAATCCAGTAATCACACTACTGGGTATTTACCCCCAAAAATATGAAAACACTAATTCAAAGGAGTGTATGTACTTTTATACTTAATAGAGCAGTATTTACAATAGTCAAACTATACCAACAGTCCAAGTGTTCACCAATGGATGAATGGGTAAAGAAGAGGTGGTGTATACATACAATGTAATATTATCCAGCCATAAAAAGGAATGAAGTCTTGTCATTTGCAATGACAGGAATAGGGCTGGAATATAATGCTTAGCAAAACAAGCCAGTCAGAGAAAAACAAATTTTGTAAGACTTCACTCACATGTGGAATTTAAGAAACTAAACAAACAAGGGAAAAAGGAGAGATAAATCTAAAAACAAACTCTTAAATACAGACTTCAAACAGGTAGGTTACCACAGGGGAGGTGGGAGAGGTGCATGTGTGAAATAGGTGGAGGGAATTAAGAGTATCTTAATGAGCACTGAGTAATATATGGAACTGTTGAATCACTGTATTGTACACCTGAAACTAATATAACACTGTATGTTAACTGCACTGGAATTAAAAAGTTTTAAATGAAAATAAAGTGTGGGGGGAGAAAACTGCATAACGATGCTCAACATCACTAGCCATCAGAGAGATATAAATCAAAGCCACGGTAAAAGAGATACCACTTCATACTCAGTGGCATGGATATAATCAAAATAATAGATATTTTGTGTTGGCAAGACTGTGGAGAAATTGGAACTCTCATACACTTTTGGTGGAAATTTAAATAGTTCAGGATTCCATTTAAATGGGAAACAATGGCAGTTCCTCAAAACGTTAAGTATAGGGGTATTATATGACCTAGCAATTCCACTCTTAGGTATCCATCCTAGGGAAATAGAATATGGGTTCACATAAAAACTTGTGCATGGATATTCATAGCAGCACTATTAATAATAGCTAAAAAGTGAAAATAACTCAAATTTCTATCTTCTGAAGAATAAATAAAATGTGGCTCCTCTAGACTGTAGAATATTATTTGGCAATCAAAAGGAATGAAGTACTGATACATATTACAGATGGGTGAACCTTGAAAACATGTTGGTAAATGAAAGAATCCAATCACAACAGACAATACACTGCATTGTTCCTGCGTCCAGAATACGGAGATCAGCACAGAGTGGTTGCCTGGACCTGAGGGGTGGGGAGGATGGTGACTGGCTGCTAATGGACACACAATGAAAATCTAAACTCAGATTGTGAGGATACTGCAGGAGTAGTATACTCCTCTGTATACTCTGCAGGTATACTACAAATCCCTGGATAATCACTCTAAAAGAGTAAATTTTATGGTTTATGGATTCTAGACAGTAGAGCTATTAAAAAAAAAAAAGACTAAAGAACACAGGAGAGGGATTAGGAACTTTGCTGTGGGTTGGGTCCCAGGCTTACATGTTTTAAATGATTTATTTATTTGTTGAAAAAAAGATAGAAAGAGCTGAAGGGCAAAGGAAGGAAGAGAGAGGAAGAGAATCTCAAGCAAATTCCCTGCTGAGTGCAGAGCTCAAGACATGAGGCCCAGTTCCATGACCCCAAGATCATGACCTAAGCAGAAATCAAGAATTGGATGCTCAACTGACTGAGTTACTCAGACATCCCAGGTTTGCATTTTCTTGAATAATTTTCAAACTCTTAGACATATTTTGTCCTCACCATTGAAAAAACTAAATCCAAAACAAACAAATAATGAAAAAATACATACTAGGGGCACCTGGGTGGCTCAGTGGTTGAGTGTCTGCCTTTGGCTCAGGGTGTGATCCCGGGGTCCTGGGATCGAGTCCCACATTGGTTCCTGGAGGGAGCCTGCTTCTCCCTCTGCCTGTGTCTCTGCCTCTCTCTGTATGTATCTCATGAAAAAATAAATAAAATCCTTTAAAAAAAGACATACTAGGTGAGATAATATCCTCTGTTTGCTTCAAGCTTTCTCTTTCTAAATATTCCCTGAGCACCTATTGTGTGACCTATGCAATATGTGAGGAACGCAATGAAAATATCTCCAAGAAAGGGCAGCAAGAATATAAAGATGAGTTGTAGAAGTACACAAGAGATACAAGGTAATGTGAGATCAGGTACCAAAATATATGGCAATAATTATAAAATAAGTAGAAGTTCTAATGCAGTCCCTATGAAAATACCAATAGTATTTTTCACAGAACTAGAACAAACAATCCTAAAATTTATATGGAGCCACAAAAGCCAACGCGATCTTGAAAAAGAAAAGCAAAGCTGGAGGTGTCACAATTCCAGACTTTAAGTTATATTACAGAACTGTGGTAATCAAAGCAGTGTGGGACTGGCACAAAAATAAACACATAGATCAATGGGATAGAATAGAAAACCCAGAAGTAAACCCACAATTACATGGCAAGTAATTTTCAACAAAACAAGAAAGAATATCCAATGGGGAAAAGACAGTCTCTTAAAAAAATGGAGCTGGAAAAACTGGTCAGCTACATACAAAAGAATAAAACTGGACCAACTCTCTTACACCTTACACAATAGTAATCTCAAAATGGATTAAAGACTTAAATGTGAGACCTGAAACCATAAAAATCCTAGAAGTGGCACAAGTAATTTCTTTGACATCAGCCACAGCAACTTTATTCTAGATAGATCGCCTGACGTAAGGGAAATAAAAGCAAAAATAAACTATTGGGACCCCATCAGAATAAAAAGTGAAGGAAATAATCAACAAAACTAAAAGGCAACCTATGGAATGCAAGAAGATATTTGCAAATGACATAGCCAATAAAGGGTTAGTATCCAAGATATATAAAGAACTTATACAATTCAATACCTCCAAAAACAAGTAACCCAACTTAAAAATGGTCAAAAAAAGAACCATGAACAGATATTTCTCTAAAGACAACATACATATGGCCAACAGACACATGAAAAGATGCTGACCATCACTTTTCATCAGGCAAATGCAAAACAAAACTACTATAAGATATCACTTCCCACCTGTCAAAATGGCTAAAATCAACAACATAAGAAAGAACAGGTGTTTGTGTGAATATGGAGAAAAAGGAAACTTTGTGCACTGTTGGTGGGAATGACTACCAGTGCAGTCAATGTGGAAAAAAAGTATGGAGGTTTCTTAAATGGTTAAAAATTGTGCTACTAGGTATTTATCCAAAGACTATGAAAACACCAATTCAAAAGGATATATGCACCCTTATGTTTATTAAGGCACTATTCACAATAGTCAAACTGTGGAAGCAGCTCAACTGTCCATCCATAGGTGAATGGAAAAAGAGAGGTGGTACATATATACAATGAAATATTATTCAGCCATAAAAAATGAAATCTTGCCATTTGCAATGACATGGATGGAGCTAGAGAGTATTATGCTAAGTGAAATAAACCAGTCAGAGAAAGTAAAATACCATATGATTTCACTCATATGTGCAATGTAAGAAACAAATGAAAAGTGGGAGAAAAATAAAGAGAGAGAGACAAGCCAAGAAACAGATTCTTAACTATAAAGAACAAATGAGTGGTTACCAGAGAGGAGGTGGGGGAGGGTATGGGTGAAATAAATGATGAGGATAAAGGAATGTACTTGTCATGATGAGCACCAGGTGATGCATGGAATTGTTAAATCACTATATATTTCTAAATTATTTATTTATTTATTTATTTATTTATTTATTTATTTATTTATTCATTCATTCATTCATTCATCCATTCATTCATGAGACACACAGAGAAAGAGGCAGAGACATAGGCAGAGGGAGAAGCAGGCTCCCAACAGAGAGCCCAATGCAAGACTTGATCCTGGGACCCTGGATCTGAGCCAAAGGCAGACACTCAACAACTGAGCCACCCAGGCATCCTTGAATCACTATATTATATACCTAAAACTAATATAACATTGTATGTTAACTACACTGGAATTAAAAAGAAACTTTAAAAAAAGTAAAATAAAAAAAGTAGAACGTCACAGAAATCCTAGATTGGTATGGATTTGAGATCACTGACCCAATGGTTGGTTTAGATTTTGACAGATAAGAAGTAGGGACAATGTGCCAGAGCAAGAAAGAGCATGAGCAAGCCCAGAGGGAGAAAACTCCATAGCAAAACCATGGAGGAAGGAAGCCTACAGTAGTGCTCAAGTGAGAGAATGGCAAGAGATAAGAGGATTGGAAAGGTGCCATGAACTGAGAGTCTCAAAGGATGAGTCCAGTGTATTTAACAGAGGAACCTGGAAGAGAATAGGTATCACCACCAGAAAATGGATTCTTGGGAATAGAGCCAGTTTTGTGGAGAAGATCATTGCTTCCAGGGTTGCGATTCTGGGTTTGATGTGATGGGGAGGAGACCTCTAAGCCTCTGAAAGCCCCAGGTAAGAGTTCAAAGCTGAGGATTACTATCAACAGTCATTAGCATGTGTAGCCTTGATATTTTAATGATTAAATTTACTTCTGGAACTATATAACAAATGAACAACTTTACTTTCCCACTCCCCATTACTAATGGAAGGTCAAGGAAGTAGAACGATTAAACTTGAGTAGACTAAGGTTCAGAAAAATAACAGGTTGTGGTCAGATAGGGAGAAAAAAAAAATAAAAATGGTCTCCAAATTCTTGAAACATTCTCTCCAGTAGAAGAAACTTCTTTTGCTGTCAATCATCACATCTATTTTGAATCTGATAATGATCAGTCAACCATTTTCTAGGTCCCCTTTATACCTAACATATTTCTTCAAAACACAGTACACTCTTAGCACTGAAATTCATCACCCAGAAATTATTTATGACATGCAAAAATTCACCTTTCCCCTCTAATTTCTCATAGGCTGTCACTTCTATTAGGAATATTGAGCTGGGTTATAGCTCAGAAAACTTAGTGCTAATGAGGCCAAGGACCTAGATTCTCATTAGTTAGCATTAGGGTAGAAAAGAAAAACACACTATTTTCCATATACTGTATCCCTAATGCCATCCCATTGCTTTTGACACAGAGTGTGCTTAGCTTAGGACAGATGCACTTTCCTATGAACAAAAGTGTAAGCTGACTTTCATAGTTCACTTCTGGACACATTCTGGGCATTGTGTGAGTAGAAAACGCTTACCAGATACTTGCTGAATGATGATCTAATACTCTTTAAATAAGAAATCCTGAAACAAAAGTTGAAAGATTACTTTTCCTCTAAATATTAAACAATAGTTCTCAAGCATGCTGTCTGAAAGTAGCTACAACTTCTTTTACAGGATACGAACAATGTTCCTATTGTATTACTTGACTTTAGGGCATATTGCTCTGTCCGTGATCCTTATTCTGTTCGGTGAAAAATGATGAGAATTATTCAGCTAAAGGAAGAGTCATCTGACAACTACTTAATGAGTTAAGTGTTGAGCAGTGGGTCTTGCTGCTGCTGAAACTCAAGGACTGATGCCAACTTTTCCAAATTTAGAAGAGAATCGGAGGTGCCACTGACTCCATCTATGAGATGATGGAAGAGGACCATTAATTACAGTTCAACTATGAGCCAAGGGCATTCGGTGGGGATTGCCCACTAGGTACAATGAAGAGGTGATCTTTTTAATACCACTTCCCAACATTCTCTGTAAAAGAGTTTGTGGTGAAAGGAATTTACTGAGTATTCGGACAAATTTGAAGAGGTTTTACTACCATAAGACTCCTCAGAATGTTTCCTATGCTGATGGGATTTGTGAATTTTATGAGCAAAATATAGGAGGCAGGATTTGTGAATTTTAAGAAAAAAAGAGAGAAAAATTCTCAAACATATTTACCCCTTATTCAAGAATACACTTTGCAAATCATTATATTCCATTTAAAATCAGAGAATGTACCTTATGGAAAGTTTAAATCATTGTCAACTCTGTGTACTTCTCTCTTAAAAAAAGTAATTTAACAGTTCCTAAAAAGAACTGTTGCAAATTAAGAAAAATATCAGTAGGGCTAGGTTTATTATGAAATTATTAAAATTGTATAAATACAATATAATTTTTAAAAAGTATGAAAGTAAAGCTACCAATAGGGTGTCTAATCCAGTAAACATTTGATTGGCATATATTTTTTAAAAAGTATAAGACCAGATAAAAACAATATTACACCCCTAGTACAAAACTTCATCTTTTATGTTGAAGATACTTGGAACATACATTGAGTGGTCCGTCATAATAATTTTATTATTTTATTTTATTTATCTTATCATCTTATCTTATTTGTTTTATTTTTCTCATCATTATTTTGAACCCAGTATTAAGAGTAGTTCACAATCCTTTCCACTGTAATGTATACTTCTGTTCCTAATGCAAACTTAATGAAAGTCTTTCTTTATTAAACCTGTCTTAAAATTTCTATTTTCCAAAAATGTTTGTTAAACAATTAAGATATAGAAATACATTTCAAAATTATGCATTCTATGTGATATTATACTCATTAGGAGTAAAAGAAATTAATTTTGTTTAATTAACAGGCATATATTCACTTTAATTTTGTTAGAATGGCCATAAGGTTATTCCCTCATATATTCCCTCAGTTCTCAGTGCAAATTTTCATTTTCAATGCTCATCAGTGAAAAACCAAGAAACACACAGATATGCATATTGGATTCCTAAAAACTTCAGAGGCACCTGGGTGGCTCAATGGTTGAGCGTCTGCCTTTGTCTCCCGTCGTGATCCCGGGGTCCCAGGATCCAGTCCCATATCAGGCTCCCCACAGTGAGTCTTCTTCTCTCTCTGCCCTTGTCTCTGCCTCTCTCTCTGAATCTCTCATGAGTAAATAAATAAATATTTTTTAAAAATTCAAAAAAATCACCATCTAATATCTGCAATGTTTTGTTACTAGTAAACTACTCTCCTCATTTTATGGAAATACCATGAAATTTGTTCTAGGCATAAATGGAGTTTCTTATTTTAGAGAAATGAATTTATTGACCTCTTGAAGATATTTCAGATTATTTGCCACTTTGCACTCTTTAAAATTCAAAAGACCTAGTAAACCTCCAATCAAGGATTAAAGAAGAATGTCTATGCAGCCAAGTGTTTTTATTTATCTTTTAGAATTTATCAGTGTTCTTCACCATATAAAGAAGGGGAGAATATCTATTAAATTATGTAACCCTTTGAGTTGTGTGCAATGTCTCCCCGAGGAACCATTCTCCATACACATTTGAATGTGTGCATGGAAATTTAGCATGCATCATCTCTTCTGAAAGTATTATAAGCTGTTTAGAATCAGACTGGATGTTAGCTTTAAATATCTGGTCAAGAAGACCCGGGGACAATGAATTCCATAAACCACATTGTATCTACACATCATATTTAAAGACAGAAAATATTTCATGGAATGGAATCTTAAATATCACAATTTGCAAAAGAGAGGGTTCAGTCTATAGACCTGTACCTACAGTTGTTTTATTTGATTTGATTTTAGGTTCTTACAAAGAACAACAACAAAAAAATGGTATAAGTTTCCTGCATTGGGACAGAAGTGGATGTAGTGGGCTGGGCATGTGTATTTTAAAAGAACATTACACCACTGATTAAGAACCTGTTGGGGGCAGAAGGAAGCCAGTAAACATTTGATTGGCATATATTTTTTAAAAAGTATGAAAGTAAAGCTACCAATAGGGTGTCTAATCCAGTAAACATTTGATTGGCATATATTTTTTAAAAAGTATGAAAGTAAAGCTACCAATAGGGTGTCTAATCCAGTAAACATTTGATTGGCATATATTTTTTAAAAAGTATGAAAGTAAAGCTACCAATAGGGTGTCTAATCCAGTAAACATTTGATTGGCATATATTTTTTAAAAAGTATGAAAGTAAAGCTACCAATAGGGTGTCTAATCCAGTAAACATTTGATTGCATATATTTTTTAAAAAGTATGAAAGTAAAGCTACCAATAGGGTGTCTAATCCAGTAAACATTTGATTGGCATATATTTTTTAAAAAGTATGAAAGTAAAGCTACCAATAGGGTGTCTAATCCAGTAAACATTTGATTGGCATATATTTTTTAAAAAGTATAAGACCAGATAAAAACAATATTACACCCTAGTACAAAACTTCACTTTCTATGGCTTTGGTTACCCATGGTCAACTGCAATCTGGAAGCAGATGGATCCCCCCCCCTCTGATGAATCCAGGAGGTAATGGTATGTCACAAGGTCGACCTCATTTACCTCACTTCCTCTCATCAAGTCAGCATTTTATTATCTCACATCATCACAAGAAGAAAAGTATGTATGGCACCATAAGATATTTAGAGAGAGACCCATTCACAAAGCTTTTATTACAGTATATGGTTATAACTGTCACATTTTACTATTTTATTACCATCACTGTCACTGTGTCTAAATTACAAGTTAAACTTTATCATAGGTGAGCATGGATAGGTAAAAAACATACTATACATAGAGTTCAGTACTCTGCGTGGTCTCAGACATCCACTGGGGGTCTTGGTATGTATCCTCCATGGATAACAGGGGACTACTGTGTAGGTAAGAATCAGCTGTGGCATGTTATCAAAATGTTTCAGACCCACCTGGCTGTTTTGAGTGTTGGTCATTTATACGTGTGGCTGAACCAAGCTAATTTTTTTCATATCTATTTACCTATCTATATATTATTTTCTGGTATATGGTAGTATTTTCAATTAACTAATAAAGAAAAAAAACATGGATAAAATGAGGATAAATAAATGAGTGTGGGGTGCCTGGGTGGCTCAGGTCATGATCCTGGGGTCCTGGGATCAAGCCCATTGGGAAGTCTGCTTCTGCTTCTTCCTCTGCCCTTCCTCCTTCTTGTGCCTAATCTCTCCCTGCCTAATCTCTCCCTCTCTCTCCCTCTCTCTCTCTCTCTCTTAAATAAATAAATAAATAAATAAATAAATAACTTTAAAACAAATAAAAGTAAAATAAATGAGTGAATGAGACAATCAATTAGGAGTCAGGAAATTTAGGTGCTAATGCCATTATTATCATTAGCAACATGATGCTATCTCTGTTTCCACACCTCATTTTATGAGAGCAACATGAGAAGATTGGATGGAGGAAAAAATACTATACAAATGAAAGCTATCAACCATAAACTGAGGTTTTAAAAATATAAGATGTCTTTCCAAACTGCTTATTTAACCCAATTTGGTCTGTTCTGTCTTGATCAATAATCGAGCCCTCTGTGTGCCTCTCACTTCAACTCGATGATGGATCAGTCAATTTCCTGAACTTAGTGACCATGCCTTTCACTTCTCCTTCAATGTTGCACTGCCCCTCTCCTAATTCTGGCCATAGAGAAGGACCTGAAAAGACACTTGGTGATAGATCGTACCTTGCTGTGCCTATTGCTGGGTCTAGCAATGGGTCACTCCTTCTCATAGAATTTTTGACTCCTGTATGATTATGCTAATTTGTAGACCTAGAAACCTTTACATTGCCTCTTGGGGTCTGCAAAATAAGTGTTGTTTTAAAAACAAATTTCACATCTAACATTTTTTTGTTAAACCTGATTTTAAAACAATTATTTTCGGTAAAATAACGCTAGCACACCAACCACCTGAACCCCCCAAACTGATTAAGTCGTCTTTCCTTGTCATTCTTCCTCATGTAGTAACTCTATTTTGTCATGTTCTAACACTTTATTTTTATTTTTTCTTATTATTGTAGACTATCTCATCCTATGCAGCAAACAAATAAACATCTACAAATATGCATAAAGACACATGCAACATAGCATCTGAAGATCTCTTGCAAAAAGCATAGGTCAAATATAGTGAGGAAGGGTCTGAGGCAGTTTGATGTTTTTATTAGACATAATCATTTGGTTTAAGTTGACTAACGTGGGATGCCTGGGTGGCTTGGTTAGTTAAGCATTGGTCTTCTGCTCAGGTCTTGATCCTAGGGTCCTTGGATCAAGTCCCACATCCAGCTCCTTACTCGGCGAGGAGTCTGCTTCTCTCTCTGCCTCTGCCCACCCCCTACTCGTGCTTGCTCTCTCTTGCTTTCTCTCAAATAAATAAAGTCTAAAAAAAAAATTAAACAACTTTTTCTTGGCTCCTATTTTGATTGCTTTTGTGGGAAAATACATTCACCAATTGGACATTAGAAATCTATAAAGGTAATCGCATATATTCATACATAATTCTGCAACTATACCCACCAACTTTTAGGATGGAGTTCATTTTCCTATCGGATTCTGCTTCCTTCGTATGCTAAGATTTTTTTTAATGAAAGATTTTTCAAAGAAATTTTATAATTTTCTGTGTTTTATCTGTAGTTTCATGATAAAGGGCTACACTCCCTATTTGGCAGGCCAAACACACATGTTTCTTAGGGAGGAGGTTGGCTATGTCCGATAACATCTTCCTGAGGTTATTCTAGACCTAGCCTGGTGGGCTGAGATGAAGAAACCTTAGCAGAAAGAGGCATTTGGTGACACCCACGAAACAGAGAGTGTTGTGGGAATCTAGGATAGGAGGAAGAATATGGAAGTAATAGTAACATTACCTACTTCAATGTACTGAAGGTGACAGGTCATAGGTAATGGTGGGATGCAGTGTTTCATCAATGAACCCACTTCTCTAAAGATTAATGATACCGAGTATCCTTTCTTATTGTTATTGGTCATACCTATATCTCTTTACTAAAGTGTCTGTACACACATGCACAACATAGATAGTACTGTATGTAACTGTAAATACTCAAAAATATATGTGATTTCAGAGAAAATCTATATTTATTCTAGACAGTGATTAGAATTATGTAAAGGGTAGGAAAGTTCCATTTGAACTGGGATTTGAGTTTATATATATGATCTGGACAAGTTATTGATTATTCAGTGCCTGAATTCAGGAAGCATATTCATGTTATTGTTAATTACATCTATAGAACATATAGCACAGTGCTCATTTCCACGTAAATGAATTAATCCTAATTAAAAGATGTGGATGTGCAAAAGTGGGGAGGGGAGTTAGTGTGAAATAGGAAAGAAGGCACACTAAAAATAAAAGAGAGAGGTGTTGTGCAGTAGGATAAAAACAGATCATGGCAAATCTGACTCTGTCAGGCTAAAAATCAGGCTGTTAGCAGGCAATAGGGGAAATTTATGGAGACTTTCCGAGTAGGAAACTGATATAATCACATGGGTGTTTTAGTCACATCATCCAGAAATCAGGAGGAAAAAGGATGGGGTCTAATAAAAAGATGAAGGAAAGGGACTGGAGACAATTATATAAGAGACCAAGTAATCCCCATTCAAAGGGTAGATAAAAGGAAGGGAGGACACAAAGGAGAGGCAGAAGGATGAACAGAAGGACAAGGAGCCAAAGATACAAAGTCCAGGAAAGGGGAATGATAAACCAGGCTCAACAATTAAGAAAGAACAAGACAGAAGTCATAGATGACCTTCAGGAAAAGAGATTCAGGGAAATGACGCAGCAGTAGCCAGATGTCAGGGTTTGCAGAGTTGGGAGAGGTACAGGAGATAGAGACCCTGAGTGTGCATGCCACTTTACAAAACACTGCTCTGAAGGGAAGCACAGGGAGCAAGAAGTTAAAACACCTGTTGTCACTACATTAGGAAGGTGATTGTGTCAAATGCAAATGAGGAGGGAGGTTGAAGATATAAGAGAGAGAGAGAATAATCAGAGTGAGACGTGAGACCCCTGAGGAAGCTGGAGGCCATGGAACACAGGGAGACATGGACGCTAGAAAGGATGGTAATCCCCATCCTTCCAGAACCTGGAGAAGGAAGGAAAGGAGAATGGGGTTGGGGATGATGCTTCCTGGGAGGCCCAGGAGCTGGGGAAGTAATGCAGAGGATGTGAAGGATGGCTGGATCAGCTCGAGATAGCTGACTGCCATGTTACCCGTCCCAAGGTGTAACTACTGTTAGCAGTGGAGCTGCAACTCCAAACGTCGACTCTTCAGGATGGAGTGATTTCATTGCATTCTGCATTTATTATTACTCTAAATGTTTTAATTAATTTTTTAAATTAAAAAAATGGAATTTTTTACAGCAAAACCTTATTATTTCTCTCATGGAATCCAGAATGCAAATATTCTACACAGTGAATTTTTAACCATTAATAGAGTAATAGAAATCACTTAATCTGATCAACAACCTATGTCAAAACTACTTCCTGAGGGAAGTTCAACTTCATCCTGTTTTTTTTTTTTTTAATACTTGGAATAATTATTTCCTTAAAAACAGAATTCTATCATAAGTCTGATTTGTAAGGTCTGTTATTTATTTTTCAGCATCCTAGAAGATCTGTACTTCAGATCCATGCAAGGGGTTTATTTTCAAATTTACTCTAGCTCTTATAAAAAACCCAATTATACTTTTAGTAGAATATTCCATGATGGAAAATATAATTTGATTTAATGCCTATAAAATTCTGATCATAAGAGTATAATATACCTGGAAGGTATCATTTTAGCTCCCTTATCAATGCCATCTGAGATTTACCATTAATTATGATGTTAGTTTCTGATGAAGGTTGAGATAAATGCTAACCATATAACCACATGGCTATATTTTTGCTAACATCTACCCAGAAAGGAACTACTCATATAATAAATTCTTTTTGAAATTTGGTGCTTGGGAAAAACATATCTTTCAACTGTCATACTTCCTACTACAGCAAACATATGTTTGCTACGTTTCTTTTGTTTACTTTTTGCCTTGGAAGTAAGAAGCTCAGAATCAAATTAGTACAATAAGCAAGTAGTTAACTTTACCACGAATTTCCAGGACAAGGATTTCTGCTTTATCTTCATTAATTTGCACATACAATTTTATCTTTCTTTCCTTCGTAAAACAGACTCCAAATACCCCCAAACTTACATGCACAGCCCTTGGTAGGTCATTAAAAGCTAATTATGAAAAATGTCAAAAACAAGTGACTTGATATGAACTTCTGTCAACAATTTGTATTGAGACTTCTCTCAGAGAGGTATCCATCCAGGTTACTTTAGGATACAATGTACATTGACAATTTATTTTTGTTTTTGTTAAAAACTAACTATAATGTAATAAGAACTGTCCAAATAAAAAGAAAAATAGATTTAACTAAATGATAGAACAGAAAATGTAATGAACAACTCTGCAAATTATGTAAATTCCTAAAGCTCACCATAAACTATGGCAATTTAAAGCACATATTCACACCAGGCCTGATCCAGCTGTCCTACAGCAAGGAAATTCGGCAGAAAACCAGAAAAATCTCTGTGCTGAAATTCTTTATGTTAAAGAAACACAAACTAACTCCTAAAGGTGCCAAACAGAAGCAAGAGCAGTCATCCTGATTTTCTATCCACAGAGGGTAAAATGGGAACTTTCAAGCAAAGATATTTGTT